>NW_028262291.1:4536363-4687575 GCF_047370975.1 Nipponia nippon | reverse complement strand
AAATATACGCTGGGCGAGCATCCAACCCGTGGAGCTACCTGGCCGGACAGACGAAGCCCAGCCCCACCGCCCTGCCCCATCCAGGCTGCGAGGAGCGCTCCGAGCAGGAAGGCTGAAGCACGCTCCGCGACCCATTCTGAAATGGGGAGCTGGGTCCTGCCTATTTGACACCCTGACTTTAGGGAAAGTTTTAAATGTGCAAAACCCAGGTTTTTACATCTGAGACTCTTTCAGATAGAAAAATGAGGCATTTCTGGCTTGTAGGTGTCTCCAGGATTAGGGAGCAGAATTAGGATAGCACTTTAGGAAATGGCAATCGGATGAGACCTGCATGCTGAATCCTTCTTAAATGACTTACCCAAGGTTACATAGTGAGTAAGTGGCAGAACTGGAAATTAAAGTCAAAACTCGTGTTCTCCTCATTATAAAGTATTATTCTTCCTCAACGTCGCAATGTAAAACGGTCTGTCTCCGTTAAGAGAACACAGTTTCAGAAGACATTAGCTGTACTATGTGGGGTTTTTTGTTGTTGTTGCTGCTGGTTTGGTGGGGGGATTTTTTGCCTTTTTTTGGAGCTAGCTCACATTAACTAGATTATTTAAAACCAAAAGCAAAGCCTGGACACGCTATCGCTGCAGTCTGCCATCTCTCCCACTTAGCCTTGCCCCCTGACTGCGTAATTCAAGTTCCCACAGTACACGTGAAGCTCACGTGTTAACTAGAATTTTGGTTGTTGCTGGGATTTTTCAGCACATCTGCTTTCACATGTACCAACTCTGCAGGCTGCTTTGTATTAACGCAATGAGGGCATTATTTTTGTTATTGTTTTTATGAGTAACTGCTTTCACCCTAGTCTTTTTATCCATTAATCTTAGATTGGAAACTTCACATCTCTCTTCATCCATCTGACTGGGACGGATCTTCTAATGTTTACTCCCCTGTCATAACACCATGCACAGTGTCAGCTTAAACACAACCATATAGAAAATTTCAAAGCCCAACAACTCGATAAGAAAGTCAGATTTACCATATGAAAGGTTTGGTATTTATGGGAGCAGAAATGTGTAAAATGCTCCGATACCATTTCCATTGTTCAGTGCTGAAAAGTCAGCCTTGCTAGCTAAAAGAAGGTTGGGCTGAAGTATGAAAAAACTTGAAAAGGATCCAAGTCTGAAAACAAGGCTAATTTTAGGTCTGTAATAAAATATAGTAATGTTTAAAAGCTATTAGAAGATCTAATTGACAGCTTTATGTTCTGTTCTTCACTTACACGTTTTATGAGGTTCAGGCCAGCAATCCCAGATGCACAGACCTTGCCAGTTTTTGTTGTTCTGTTTTCATCTTGGAAAACTGGCTAGGTTACAGGATACCAAAACAGACACAAAGTTAATTTCAGCAAAAGAAAAGGATTCCTTTCATTGCTCCTTTAACAATTATTGAACCTGATCCTTTGATGATGGTGGATTGAATATTCCTCAGCTAGAGGAAACGACTTTATTTCTCGGTGTGCAGTCCTGCCTACTGAAGTGAAGATCATGTCTTCTGAATACACTCAATCTATGCTCCTGCCAGTTATTTTGCTGAATCAATTATACGGACCCCTTCTTTACCAAAGCTTAATGTGAATTCCTGATAACGCATTTGAAGAGTGGCCTAGAATTACTGCTTCTCTTAGGAACTCAGAAAAAACAGCTATTTAAGAGAAAAGTTTGCATTACTAATCCATTGCCGTCTAATACCTGGGAGTTCTTATGTTACGCGTATTTTGCTTTATACATCCAAACACTACAGCATAATGCCACTGAAATGCAATATACTGTATCCAGTGGCAGTGCAGCCATACCACGAGGTCATAAATTGTTAACACAGGCTATATCTGCGAAGACAGGCAACATCAATTTTGGTCCATCTTTGGAAGTGGCAAGTTTTTTTCTTTAAAAAAAAAAAAAATATATATATATATTGTTGATTTTACCTGGGTTTAAGGCTACGATTTTTAAAAGAAACTACTTCTCTTGGACAGTTGATGGGATCTGGGAACCTATCTTCCTTACCTTCTTTGAAAAGCCTAACCAGTTTTCCCTTCCCCTGTTTGAATCACCCAAATTTCTGTACCTAAGCTATGAATAAGTAATATTAAAAAGCAGGCAAAATATCTAAACAAAAAGCAAGAGCTTCATTTCTTCCTGCCACAAATGTCGGATGAGCCACCAACTAGGGGAACGTCCCCTTGCAGCTTTGAGTTTGATGAGTACCTTTGCCTGAATAATCACAACATCCCTCCTTATCTGCCTGTAGTCCCGTGGGCATCCAACCACTCCCCAAATGGGGGAATATGGAGGGAAAAATGCTATAAACAAGCACTTCACTTCCCTGTTAGAAAGAGAAAAAAAAAAAAAAAAACACCACATAAAAAACCCTAATGACTTGGTTTATAGGCCTGGTTTTTAAGCTCGGGAGATGCCATTGCTCAGGATTCAAGCTGTGGCTACTTAGCACCACGCAGCGTCATCTCAAGTGCCAAGACTCTGGTGTTGAGAACTGGCTTAATATTCTCAAAATTTTAGTGAGCAGACTCATGTGAAGCGGAGACCGTAACACATCAGTGGAAACTATTTGAATACGCTGTAGCTGAAGAGCTTGTAGGCAAGTCAGCACATTGCCCAAAACAAAGCCAGTAAACAGAACAAAAACCAGGGTCGACTGCTCTTGAACAGATGATCTTTATGAATGAGGTGAATGTTTCTGGAACAGTAAAACTATTGAAGCTGCCTTCATCGCTCACACACTATCAATTAACAACTGAAGAGGGTCTCTAGACCCAAGTGGAAAGAAAATGCCTATATAGATTGCATGTGGGTAGTGCAAGTAAAATTAAAAGCTTTATGAAATGCAGCAAAGGATCAGAGAATCAGACCTTCCTTTCAACTTGTGGTTAATACCCATCCTCAGTGAAGCCAAATGTTACATTAGTGTAAGTGGAAAAACTATGTAGAATTATTATATCAGTTAGAACACCTTGTTAACTAACTGGTCTGGTGATTCAGAACTGCTGATGGAACTAAACCTTGAAAATACCTTGATCAATGCTACCCTTGTCTTTCAGGCTTTACAGGTGTACCTGAAATCTCACAGTTTTAAGCCTAGGTGAATATTCCTAAAACATCACCATGTACTGTCAATATCGGAAGGCTTAATTGTTCTTACAAAAGCATTCTCATCAAACTTTACTACTGCCAGGCAGCCAGCTGTCCTATAGACTGTGGGCATATTCAGCCTTGGCACAACTCCATCAACTTAAGTGAAGTTATGACAGGAATATATATGGGCCTATTTTTGGTACTGCAGACATTTTGCACCTTCACATCCATCGTTTGTCCCTGATCAGAGTATCGAATATGGAAAAGCTCGATCCTGTCTGCAGATTTACATTACCATTTCATGAAAGAACGCATAGAGGTGTAAATGGGATCAAGCTCTTAATTTTTTGTTATGTTCCCACAAGAGGAATGGTAGAGGATAGAAAAGAGGAATGTGGGTAGAAACATTATATAATTTGGCGTCCTCTTAACACAGCAATTATAATCTGTACATGTGAGTTCTTTATATAGAGCAGAGAGAAAAGGAGGAAACCTTGGTTCTGTTCCCAGTTCTTTTCACAGAAATCTTGTCTGCATTACACTAATTCTGATCTAAAATCCCTTTTGTAATCCCCTGACATGTTCCTAATTCATGCTGGGTTTAATTCCACCCCATTTTATAACAGTGTCATGGTTTAACAAATACACAAGCTAAGCTCCACCTGGACAAGAACACCCATTACACTCATTTTCAGAAGACACACAGAAAGTTTCACTAGCCACACTAGTGCTACAGGCAGACACTTTTGCCTGGTGACACAAAATGGCACCATTTTAAATGAGCATCTTCTGAACAATGCTCTGTTTCTGTACCAGAACGTTTCATGGTTTTGTAATGTAAGCATGAATGGTAGGAGCTGGCATCACAGCTGCACTGAAATAATTTGCCCACCTCATTCCAGACTGGTATATTTTTATTTCCTAATGCATTTATCATTGGACTACATGGCCATTTTACATAAATCTAACTCTGGTAGTGCTTCACTCAAAAGCTACGTAAGTTTCTATTGTCATAGCAAATGCATTTTGATCAACATCATGTCTTTGATTTCATTATGTTTCCATCACTTTGGGATCTGTAGCCATATCAGTTTCTCAGAATCTAATAAAAATTGGGCTCAGCTGGCTGGAGACAGACATACTGAGAGGGGTTCTGTGATTGACTTTAGAAAGGTCCATCTCTCTGACTTTGCATGTAAAGTTCATTCCTCAGACTTAAATTCATTAGGATCAGGGGTGAAAGGGATGAGGAATGCAAGAGCTTATTTCAATTAATGCTTTCTGCAGTGTTGTAAGATTTAGATGCATATTGTATGTCTAAACTGTAGTCGCAGCAGTGATCACTGTGTAATACATATGCGCGTGAATAATCTTTACGATCGTAAAAGACTAGCTTTGTCATGCCAGTCTATAGCTCACCTCAACTTATTTATCTCTCAACGTCTGCGATCATAAGAAGACACATCGTCTTTCCATGACACTAACAGCACCTGGAATAAATATTTCAATACCATTTTAGAAAGATCCTTGCAAATTGCATCTTCCCAACAGAGATGTCCGTCTGGGTATTATTAATCTATTCATGTGTCCTTTGTTTCCACAAGGTTAATAGTACTAGCTCCTATATTATTTTATGCCTGATTTGACATTGCCTATGGCGTCATGTATTTGGAAAAGCTAAGAAAACATCTGTGACTAGAATCACAGTAATGGGAATATCACAGAAGGAAGGTGATGAAGATCCAAATACCTCAAACTACTCTTGACTTTAAGAACCATCAAGTTCAGATGAAATATGAAGAGGAGGGCCTAAAAAGATGCTCTCTTCCCTGTGCTGTTATTCTCCCTACCTTCTCAAGAAGCAGCAGGGAAAAAAAATCCGCTACTTAGAAGCTAACAATCTCACACCACCAGGTAGTCACCTTCTGTAACCATGCTGTCCCTTACTGACCCATTTCAAACACACCTGCTCCATCATCTGAAAGAGCTGTCAGAGCCTAAAGGTAGAAACCATCTGAGAAGCGGATGGGAAGAAAAGCCTGTATTTCAAAGTCTTTATTTCAGCTGGATCTGCTTAAGCATTCCAACCCAGCTTCAGCTGCCATCAATCTCTCCCACATCAGCAGTTTTGAACAAACACGAATTGGCCAAATTATCATTAAGCAACTTCAGCTATTTTGTAAGGAGCAAAGTATCACTATTCAAACTAAATGGTGAGAGTCAGATTTTCACCTGCTCTAAATCAGCGTAGTTCCTCTACAGCCAACATCAGAATTTGACTTCCAAATTAGAAGTATTTATCAAGATCCTCTTTAGATAACTATTCCAATCCTAACCTATACTCACATTATCTCCCTTCCCATCAGTACACATTCCCAATCAATTTATATTAAAAAAATCCTCTTGTATACTGAGCCCACGCATCCAGTTCAGTTGATGATGCAGAGCGCAGTTCTGGAGCCCCGGAAGCGGTGCTGGTGGTGCTCACCAACTGCCAACTAGATATCCGAGAACAACAAATATCGTCCCACACTTGCAGCCTTTGCCAAGTACACTTCACAACCAAAGTCTGCAGGCAGCCGCTCTTCCCTAGAAGCCAAAAAAAGAGAGCATTCCCACAGGGCAACCATTCAGGAGCGGTTTGCTGCTGGAGGTCACCTGCAATGCACCATATAATGTCACAATGATTAATTGCAATGTTACAAACACCAGCTATTTCTGAATGTGTTAGCAGGGGAAAAAAAAAAATATATATATATAAACCTAGATTGTTCACAATGGTATAAAAGGAAGCATAAAGGGCTTAGCACAATGCCCCACTATGAATGTTGCCTACTTCCACAGCCCCTTTAAAGAAAGACTGGTCCTGATTTGATGTTTATGGAAACCAGCACATCCTCAGAAACTAAAATTTGGGGTACACTAATGGTCCTACTGAAATTCTTCAGTCAAAAATTTCAGTGAAACTTCTTCAGATTTACACAGACATAAGTCAACCTTCAGCCCAACAGCCTTGACCATTCTTGAGAATCAACATCCAAAAAAACCAGTTTGCCACCTCCGTCTCCAATGTGAGGATCCATCACAAGGCAATTTGAGGACAATTACCCCATAACCCGTGGAAAAACAACAGAAAGTACTGATTCATTTTGTATTTAAAAATCACGTGTACATTTGAGGGAGAGGTTTACTTGCTGCTGCCAAACATCACGCTCAGTTTTAAAAGAGAAATCTTCCAAGATCACTTTGCAAGCAAATGTACAGCAAACAGTTACTTGTTAATCGCCCTATTCATCTAACACAGCAAACTCACAACTGAAGTGCTGCAGGGCCACCACGCAGCCTCAGGCATGGCAATATCAAAGTTCCCTTCTCAAACTTCCTTATATTTCCTTTGTTGTCTCATTCTCCCATTAGCAAACTGATAACTAATCCTCCTACTGTTTTAATACTGATTCTTCAAGCTTTTGTAATACCAGCCATCCAAAAATGACATTAAAAAAATAACTGAACGTTGTCCTAATATTTTGTTTCATACCAAAACAAAGGAGGTTCCCAGTGTAATGATTAATGACATGTTTGTTGCCTTAAACAGCTTTGATATTTCAACATTTACTAAATTTTACTTTTTTAAGGTGACAGGATATTATTCTATCCTAAGGTTTCCTGCCACCCTGAATTTTACTCGTGATACTGTATTGAACTCACACTGTTTAAAGCTACAGTATAAAGACCTGACAGCATTGCATTTACCTTACACACCCCATCATGTGATTTTTAATAATGCTACTCTCGGTGTTTGGAATATTTTGGGAAGGTGTCAGTGTCAAAATACGACACAGCCCTAATATGCTGTATCAGCCCAAGGAAGATCTGGCTGATGCTTATCGTTGGAAAACAAACAACAAACAGAAGGTGTAGCACCAAGAGATAATTTTTCTGTATTTCATGTTTCCTCTTGCCATTTTAGTCATAAGATCATTGCAATATACAACCTCTTTTTTACATAGATGGAATTCAATTGGTGGAACGACTTTCTGCATTCTGGAGACACAGTCACCTCCTGTATGAGAATTAACATGAGCTTTGTTTATTCCAGCAGTAAAAAAACCTGTATTCAAGCTAGTCTCAGTTTAAAACAAAGACAACTGCTTGGGAACTCAAATCACTCCGCTGCAAAAGCAGCAGTAGTCAATCACTCCTGTCACAACATTAGTATATTATTGGCTGTTGGCGAATGGATCAGCTTGTCATAGGCAAAGTACTTATCAGATGCTCTGTTTCCTTCTACCCCGGTTGGCACATGAAACGACGACGTTACAGATGCTGAAAGAGATGCTGCTGAACTTCAAAATACATCCATCTGTTTAACTTCCTAAAATGACTTTAAAGAGCTGGATACAACAAACACATCTGCTACCTCAGCACATTAAAAAAGATCATCTGGAAAATAACTGGCAAATTATAAACCTTTTCAGATAGCGATCCACAACGAAGTTTCAATACACGTGTAACATCTGTTCCACCTTCAATGATACCTCAAGGCTTTGCACCTCTGGCTTCCTAAAGAATCGAAGCAAGTCCTGACCTTAGTCATAACCAGCTCTGTATCTCCTTATCTCACTGTTAGAGCTTGTTTAGGAAAACATTACTAGGCATCCATCTATTCAACCTTGTCACCCCCCAAAAGAGCATATACCTCACCTGCTGTCAAACACGATCCAGTATGGAGCCATACACCAAGTCCATTTGTTAACAGAAGGACTTCAGACAGACGCCCCCACTGGCAGCATGGCGGCAAGGAGTTGTTAGTGAGCCAGTCAAGAATAGGAGATGACAACTGCATTTCTAAGAAGTGAAACAACGTTAATTTTAATTGAGAAGAAACTACTCTAGTCCACTGTCACTATACAAACTGGAGTGAGCTCAGCGGGACAGTGGGGCCTGGAGCACATACCCTGGGAGGAGAGACTGAGGAACGGGGCTCATCCAGCCCGGAGAAGAGATGGCGCTGGGGGCACGTAACAGCAGCCCCTGCTACCTATGGGGAGGTTATCGAGAACACAGAACCAGGCTTTACACAGCAGTGCCCGATGGGAGGATAAGGGACAAGAGGCCTAAGTTGCAACAAGAGGTTCAGACTGGGTACAAGGAGAACCTTTCCCTGCGAGGACAGGCAGGCGGTGGCGTGGGTTGCCCAGAGAGGCTGGGCAGTCTCCGTCCTCAGACGATTTCATGATCTAGGTGGATAAGGCCTTGAGAAACATGGTCTGATCTCATAGCTGACCCTGCTTTGAGCAGAAGGTTAGACTGGAGGGCTCCTGAGGGCCCTTCCAACCTGAATTACCCCAATGATTCCTCAATAAAAGAAAAGGTGAAATGAAAGATAAAATAAAAAATCCATCAGGATCCATTGGAAGAAGCTAAAGTGGAAATCAGCTATAAACAATAATCTGGTCCATCACAAGAAAATGCTTAGGCGGGAGGTCCAGCAGAAGATACCAGCAGATCAAATTTTAGGAAGAAAACCATAGCACATGTTTGTGATTTTTCTTTCAGTTCTTCTCCCACATCTCTCACAAACACAAATGTGTTATTACTTTGAGTTAAGTGAACAGATGCTTACATTTGCAATTTACATTAACCTAGCCTGCATTAACGGTGATTTCGACACAAAATGCAAACCGCAATGCATTTTTTCCACCCTAGGGTATAACATATGTGTAAACTGCAGCACCAGGACATCTCAGTAAGTTCCTTTGCTACCCACTGCATTCTCAGTAATATTCTTAAGGTATCCCGATTTCATCTGCAGAGCACAGGTAGCGAGCCGGCCTAACATAAGACAGGAAACACAGAAGTCTCCTCCATGGATCGGTGGCCACCAGAAAGGCTGGTAAGAACGCAGTGAGATACTGGAGATCGCACCCAAGGAGTGTGCCGTATCTACTCGAGAGGCGAGGAGAACGTACAAGAGAGGTGCTCTGGCTAGATGCACATGAACCATAGGCTGAGACAGACTTTCAGTAACAGAAATTAGTATCTGATACACAATATTAAAGCAAAACCTTTGAAGTGCATCACTTCGCAGCAGCACTAACACCGTTCTATATGTATATAAATGAGAAAAAATTTTCTTTGCTGTAAATAGCTTGTGCAATTAATAGCAGTTAGCTGTTCCTGTCTTTTTCCAATTACAGACTCAGGATAAAATGGCATATTAAGTTACCTCATGCAATTCTGGACCACCTAATGTTAGAAGAGCAATTTGAGGATGAGCTGCTACTGCTAATTATCAGAATTAAAAACTGAAATAGCAACGTTCGCCTTTAGAAGTGAGATGATTTCCTATCTTGGGCATAACTTTCCATTGCTCTCCCCTGCCAACAATTATCAATTTCATCTGAGGATTCCTGGACTGAAACTTTGAACATAGAAATGCCATCATACAGAAAACCTTTGAAAACATTTTGGGTCACCATTTTGGGTCTTTTGAAATAAACTCATTTATTTATCCTTGGCTAATTACCTTTTAGTCCCTCTGCACAGAAGCAAAATATTTGTGTTTCTATTTTGTCTTTTCTTTTTCATTTTCAGACAGCTGCATCTGCTTCCAAAATCATCATCATGGTTCCACCATGATGTTAGGAAAAAAAATTGTTCTGGACAGTATTGCTGCTAGCACAACAATAAAAAATTGCAACCGTGTATGCATATGCATGCGTGCACACGCACACGTATTGTGAGCCGAATAAAAATGTGGTGATGCCTAATTTGGCCTGTGAAAACCTGAACAGCATTTCGACGTAAACAGGAAAAGGTTCGACACTATTTGCAGCACAGCATCACGAAGCCAATTCCGATTTCTCTTACACTGTGCTGAACAAGCATTTCCAATTCAAAAGAGTAATTAGCATGCCGTATAAAAATTAGAGCACAAGCAAATACCAAAGCTTTAACCTTGCATTAGCAAAGATCAATGAGAATTCATCACTGTAAGCCCACCACGAGCACTTGCTGCTCAGACACACTGGGAATGCTGGGATAGGCAGCGCTGTGCCTATGCCACTCATGTTGCTCATAGGAAGCTTCAAACCCCCTCAGGGAATAATTAACCATCAGGTGCAATTTTTATAAACACCATTATCATCATTTTATTAAAGCTGACTGAGGTTTCCCACTCTAATACCTCGTTCTCAGCTGCTGATCATTTTGTCAAACTTTAATAATCTGGTATGAAGCGTACAACGCCAAAGCCTACCTCAGGCTAAAAATTTTGGAATGTTTTAGCCAAAATGCCAGAACCAAGGTAGAACAATCCATCATTACTCAACCATGTACAAAAGCACCAGTGACCTTTGCTTTAACAAGCTCTGGCACTCCAGAGCTTTGAACAAGAAACTCGCAATTAGGGAAGATAGTCACGTTTGTGCCAGAAATAAGTTTAACATGGTTTCTCTGAAAACGCACACAACACAGCCAATTTAAAGGTCATTTCATTTTACACATGCTCCATAAGAACATTTAAATTCAGCAGCTGAGATCAGCCGAGTCCATCCTCCTGAACGCTGCCCCTCTCTGCTCCCACAAGTGCGGGTGTTGCTCAGGTACCGGACCCAGCGCTGAACTGAAGCACTCACCAGCCCAGATGGACCAGAAGAAACACACTTCTCTGTAACTGGTATTTTGAGTAGTGGTATATAAAAAAAATCTCCTTCCAGTAGTGCCAGCAACATTCCTGTTGGTTCACAAGTGCTATGAATGACACCACTACCTGTGCCTAACTCAAAAGCTGAGTTGGACCACAGCAGAATGAGCAAACCGGAGCAAAAGGAGGAATAGTGCCCCTGTATTCAGCACTGGTGAGGCTGCACATTGAGTAGTGTTCAGTTGTGGGCCCCTCACTACAAGAAGGACATGGAGGTGCTGGAGCGTGTCCAGAGAAGGGCAATGAAGTTGGTGAAGGGTCTGGAGCACAAATCTGGTGAGGAGCGGCTGAGGGAGCTGGGGTTGTTTAGTCTGGAGAAAAGGAGGCTGAGGGGAGACCTTATTGCTCTCTACAACTACCTGAAAGGAGGTTGTAGCGAGGTGGGGATTGGTCTCTTCTCCCTAGTAACAAGCGATAGGACGAGGGGAAATGGGCTCAAGCTGCACCAGGGGAGGTTTAGGTTAGGTATTAGGAAAAACTTCTTCACCGAAGGGTAGTCAGGCACTGGCACAGGCTGCCCAGGGCAGTGGTTGAGTCTCTGTCCCTGGAGGTATTTAAAAGAAGGGTAGATGTGGTGCTCGAGGACATGGTTTAGTGGTAGACTTGGCAGTGATAGGTTAACGGTTGGACTCAATGATCTTAAGGGTGTTTTCCAACCTTAACGATTCTATGAATCTAACGAGAGGGGAACATAATGAAGGAAAGAAGTGGGGCTGAGAGCATGGACTATACAGGGAGAACATGGAGATGGAAACTGGTTCCAAAGAGGAAGGTCTGAAGAGCGGAGCCAACAATGGGAACAGGACTGGGATGAACGCCCAGGTATAAAAAAAGAGATAGCATTAGGATATGGAAGTTCTGAACCTATAAAATACCACACAGTGTATGCCCCAAAATCAGGTTCCTATTTTATGCACAAAGTTAGTAAAATACTCGTTTTTCACTTTCCCAGTGTTTCAGTCCCTTATCTACATAACAGAGATTATACCATCCCCACAACCCACCAAACCTCATCCAGAGGTGAGGGGACGGTACATTATTGCCAATACAGTGTTCAGGTATTGTACTGATCAGCACTATTCACTGTGAAGAACCCAAGAGGAAAACTCCATGGGGGCATGAGGAGGGAGAGAAAATAAGAATTTTGTGTTTAGAGAATACTTTAGTTAAGTACAGTAAATAAAGCTTAGAGTCTCACATACTGTTCTTTTTTTAATAAAACGTACTAATAAATAACTGCTTGCTAACTCACTGCTGTATAAGGCATACGAAAAAACAGCATACGATGATGCCCTTAAAAATTGTATCATCATGACAAAAAGATTTTATGTCACAAAATGCAAAAAGCAGACACCTAGGACATCTTGCTTCTGGCATTTCCTGAACTTTGGATCCTTAACTTTAGTATTTCAGCAATCCTAATAGTCTTTTAGCACATCTTTTTTTTTTTTTTTTTTTTTTAAGGAATTTGATATTTTTTCCCGATGTATATTAGACAGCATACCAAAGAACTTCAGACGCTAGCACAGAAGATTCACCGTGACTATTCGTTACCCGGGAAGTCATCAGAGCTGCACACAGCCCAGAGGCCCCATCCCTGTGCCCCACACAAACACCCCTGCAGCCTGCCCCAGCCCTTTCAGCATAGGCGGGATGCACGCCCCTCTCCGATAATCACCCCGCCGTAGGCATGCCAGCAACCCTGAGGTCGTCATCTTACAGCGATGCCGGGATAAGTCCCACACGCATGCCTCTCTCTAAGGTCGTCATCTTGCAGCGATGCTGGGCTAAGTCCCACACACCTCTCTTTCTCCAGGGAAGGAGCAGGCACAAGACCAACTCTCACAGCCATCTATCTGAAGAGAGCGAGAACATATTATCAGCTC
The DNA here is from genome assembly GCF_047370975.1 of Nipponia nippon. Taxonomy (NCBI): domain Eukaryota; kingdom Metazoa; phylum Chordata; class Aves; order Pelecaniformes; family Threskiornithidae; genus Nipponia; species Nipponia nippon. Next base: position 4,674,841 of record NW_028262291.1, on the reverse strand, counting down.
AGCTAGGATCACCACCCAGCGGTGCAAAGACACCAGCTGTAAAAGGCGTGCTCCAGCGACCATCGCACCCTTCGCCGCAACTTCCCTCCATCAACTGACAGCCCGGCCTTTTCCACACGTACGTACAATGTCACCCGCAAATGGGTCACCAAACCTCTGACCCAGTCTCAGCAGCAGCCAGGCCTGCTCCACATGACAGCCTGGCATCTAGTCAGCCAGGCTTGGCAGTCACGTCTGCCACCGGCTTTCTGAATAGCGAGCAGGCAGGGGGAACAAATAGCAGATGGCTTTCCCTATCTCCACAACAATTTAATCGCGGTGGTCTTGACGACACTGACGTGCTCCATGCCATCTACAGCGCCTCGCCAGCCGCGCTGCAAGGTGAGCAAGCTGCTCTTTTCCAAGGGCAGCCCTTGCGACCGGCCAGGCTACAGTGCTCAAGAAGCGTTTTAAGGATCTGCAGCCAGGACACAAGCTACGCTTAGTCAGCTTGAACTTCAAAATGAGAACGGAGCAAGACAGATCTGACCAGTTCAGGAAAAAGGAAAAGCACTTTATATTGCAGGAGAGTTGTGACACTGGAAGTCAAGAGCATGGGATGAACGCCCAGCGCTGCTGCTGAGTCCCCCTGCAAACGCAGGCAAGCTGGCCTGATAGCTTGGCAAATGCCTCAAATCGGGCTTCCCAAAATAGAAACAAATAAAATTAGTTGCTGCTTTGGAAATGTATTTCTTCGTTTTCTTTTTATGAACTGTAAAACCAGATAAAAATGTCTTCACACTGCTCAGGGAAACGTGACAGCTATGTTAACAGGAGGCCCTCAGATACTGCGTTACCAGATAGAGATTTCATTTAAACATGGAAGTAATCTCCACTGTGTAGTTCATGCTGATCTACATTTGTGTAACACACCTAAAGGCAGGCTCCTCCACGTTAACTGATACGTGGGCAAGTCCAAAAGGAAGGCAAAGGCAGCAACTATTCTCCTAGTCAAGAACAGAGATTATTAAATGTGTCATCTTTTACCAGCTTCAATTGGAATTAGGAAACAAACAAAAAAGTTTAAATTGGTCATGGTTTGGGCTCCTTAGCAAGACAAAACTAAAAAACCCAGAGCAGCACAGTTGATTTTATATTTCCAGAAGGGTACAGCTAACATCAGTTCTCTAGGCTAGTCTACAAACAAGGGTTCTGTGACATATCTAGGGACTTATACACATGGCTGCAGCAGCAGTTAAACAAAACAGCTGTAATTATTTCCAAACCTGTATAAATCACACCAGGGGAGCAGTTGGATGTGGGGACAGAGAGCCAAAGTTCGACAAATGGAAAAGACAAAACCATTGGAAAAAATCTTTGGGATGTGCAAGCAAGGTAATGAAGAGTAGAAATAAATAAATAAAGTATAATAAATAGATTATATATAAAAATATATACAAAGCAATCTAAAATAACAGCTTTCTCTTTTGATGTGAAAATCTGTTTTGATTTCATGTTTACAGCACTACCGAGTCCCAAACAAATCAGATGAAAAGTGGAGAGGGTTATGCAGATAATGTTGTTGAGGGAAGGAAGACATAAAGGAAGGTACTGTTTATCTTTCCTTTTACTCTCAGTATTTTGATTCCCTGCCCCATAAACAGGAGCGTGAGGGAACTCTAATGCTATTTGTTGACTTTGAAAATTTAGTTCTGTTCCCCCGATCCAAAAAAGCCCACAAAACGTTCATCTTCCTTTCCGTATTACGCTTTACCACCTAGAGCCAGAGCACAAAGGGCAGCGGTTTCCAATATGCGTGTGTGTACACAGGCACACGCACACAGGAACCTTTGCGTGGCAGAGCTGTGCTAGGAGCAGATAATTACGGCAAATAAAAGGCATCTCTGAATATAACAATGTGGAAGCAAATTCAATTGCTAAGGACATTGGCTGAAAACAGTCCTCGGAAACAAAGAACCAGCCACATTGGAGCAATCTTTCATACTTGTATAAAATAAGTAATTGAGTCATGGACAGGGTAAAGCCTGGGAGCACAAAGAAAGATCACAAGTCAGAGCTGGAAACTGTCCCAACGGTCCCATATTTCAGCTCCCTCTTTGCTTGCTATTCTTCCCACTCAGGGTTTAAGCATGGCACCAAAGCTCATTATTAGTCGGTAATCAAGGCCATTAGAGCTCTTGAATTCAACCTGAAGACGTACTCAGCAAAACCTGGCAAGGAAGCAATAACGATCCCCTTTGAGTAATCAGAGTATGGCTTCATAAGATGCTGATAGGAAATGGTCCCTTTTTGCCCAGGGGCCTGCAAAAGGGCTCGCTTGAGAGAAAATGTTATCTTACACACTATAAATACATGAAAATAAGATTAGAGGCAACTCTTGTGACAGCAATTAGCTTACCCTGTCAATACACCCCCTTACACTCTGCCCGGATTTTTAGCTCACCAGTGGCTCAGAAGCAAGAGTGACATTGCCAAACCTCCTACTTCTGCGCATTTCCCATCCACTTCGGTTATCCAAGGACTGCCCTCATCCTCACCTGACTTCACTTTTGCTATCAGATATACAATCCAGCATCCCTCCAGTATTTGTGAACCAATGCAGAACAGGATAGCTTGCTTACTGTCCTAGTTTAACTCGACGACATTGCAGCAAATGGTGATCAGTAGCAATGTTAAGACAAAGCCAGAGGTTTGAAGCATTTCCACTGAAAATTAAATGTACTCACTTGTCAATGTTAACTCCTGCACTATTACATATTATTTATAATCCTAAGCATCCTGTAAGATAATTGTCTGCATTCATTACTTCCAGTAAGTAAGAAGCTACTGAGTGGGAGAGAAATAACCATTTTTACGTTACTCTGGGTTTGGATATTTGAGACGGTTATTTCCAGATAACCCACTGGTTAGTTTTATTTATACTGTGTGTAGTTGCCTTAGCCATGAATGAAGATCCAAACCTGGTGCCAACTATAAAGCAGCTGCTACGATATGCAAGAGATGCATAAGGACACACTGCAAAATGTGACTACTAGCCATAAAGCTACTGATGGGCAAAATATGCTCTATTTACTTCTTAAAGAAAAACAGAAAACATTGGCATGCTAGCTTACCTCACAGTCCAAATTAGGCTGGGTACTCTCAAGAGCTAGGGATAATGTCTTTCCCCTGGGATAAAGTATTTTAAAATATAGATAACAGGAGACAAAATCCTTGGGTAGCAACTCCCAGATTTGAATGAGGATGTACAGAAAACCTAAATCAAGACCTTTGTGCTTCCATTAGTTCTTTTAGCTCAGCCTCTGGAAGCACTTCACAAGGATGACTCAGTGTCTGCAGAGTAATTGTTCTCCTCAGAGATGTCCTTCATGCGATATAGCAAGTACTGAGTGATGGAGTGACAGAAGTCTTACATTCTTTGTACCTGTTATGAAAGGGCTGACCTCTCCTGAGATTCCTAAATTATGGCAACTAGGGAGGTCTGGCTGCTGCCACCCTTGAGCAGCACCAAGTAGCCCGAGGTCACGGTGAAAGGGAAGGAGGTGGCAATGCCATGCCCAGATTGCATGCCCATGTCCCAGCCACCTGTGCAGAGCAAGGGTGGAAGGCTGTACCCTTCCAGGAGACAGCCCTGGCACCCCGCAAGTCAACTCCCACGCATACCCCCATGCCCAGATGGCCTCCAAACGTCCCTTCCAACATAAATTATTTTAGGATATTAGTAATTAAGCCACAGAGCCCAAATCTCTGCCTCCTAGTCAGGAGTGCAAATCCCTGCCTACTTGAAAAAGGCAGAGGAAAAAAAAAAAAAGGAAAGAAATGCATCCCTCCCAAAACAAAAATAATCGTAATAAAATATTCCTGTTCCTACAGCAAGTCACCTAAGCATGAGTGCCCACGAGTTTGTTCTGCTGACAGCTCTGTGCTTACACCTGCTGCTTTTCCTCGCCCTGACTCTGGCAGGCAACGAAAGCAGGAATGGAAATCATCTGTGAGCAGACAAGCAGCTGAAATTAATGGGAACGAGAGAAGCAACAGTGCAATGAAAGGCACAGGCAATGTCATGGGCAAACTAAGAGCTAACATTTCCAGCTCATCACACAACGAGCTCTGATGTCGGGATTTATATTTTGCTGTTTGCTTACGATTTGGAAGATGGCACTGGGAGTGCAGTAATTCAGACGAGGGGAGAAGGCAGCTACAGAGCTTCAACCCAGTTTAGTGATGAGTTCCATTAAACTTGAGAACCTATCGTTCAGAAAATCTTCTTTCCAAGATATTAATTTTAGGATACATCACCATATCTACCCTGCAAATCTATGCATTGAGGAGCTAATTGTTTTCCCTTCAAACCTATTGAAGTGAGGGAAGAAACACAGTGATATGCAGCAGAGAATTCTCTCAATTTCTCCCTTTCCTGGAAAGAGAAGACTGGGCGAAAAGATAAATGGATAAATTGAATGTGTTAAGAGACAGGGACCAGAGCTTAGTAAGCCCTCAGGTAGCCACTTGCATTTAAATGTCTGTAGCAACTAGTAAGCTCCCAGCAACACGGACATTAAACAGCCATTTCTGAAGCCTAGAACTGAAAGACAAGGGCTTTTTGGCTTGCCTGCTTGATTTTAATAACGGATATACAATCCTTATATTCTGTAATTTACAATTTTCTTATCAAGGTCCTTTACAAGAAAATGTAATAAGAATCTGCATGTCCATCCCATCTCATGATGCTGACTCACAGGCAGGACTGACACACTGGAAAGACTGACAAAGTCACTAGGACCTGCTGTGTGCCCCCTCCCTATCGCACGTCTGACTGACTCCAGCTTCCCATAAAACAGGCCTTGAGTTGCTGCAGTTCACAGGCAAAGCAAAAATCAGCGCTGCTCTAAACTGGAAGAGCCTGCTCTGAACTGCAGTGGTCCAGCCTCTGCCTCTCCACCTCAGCTGCCCCACTGCGAGTCAGTCCTGCAGTCGTGACCCTCTGCTGCTCGCAGCATGAGTCACCCCATGAGTCACAGCCCTCCATTAGCTGGGACATCCCCAAATCTGCCAAAACGTGACTTGCTGTTTTCTGAGGCTGCCAGGTCACCGTGACAAGTTACTGGAATAGCTGAATCACCCATTTTCCAGCACACTCACTGCTGTCATTGTCCCAGGTCTGAAACTGTCCTTGCCTCGGCATCTCACCATGTCAGCCTGTGCAGAGCCAGCGTTGAAGCTTCTGGCACCCGTTGAGGCTACATGACTGAGGGAAAGCATTTGGAGAAAGGGTTGTGAGCAGAGCTTTGTGGGCAGGGGGCATCACCGGCAAAATAAGAAGTCCACCAGACTCCAAAGAAAAGGCAACAGAAAGCCAGACTTTACTATGAGCACAGATACTCCTCCGTGTCTGTTAAAAGCAAATTCTAACTAATGGCTCTGTTAAATTTAATAATTATACCCCTAGGCTGGGCTTTTGGGAAGGAGGCAAGTCACAGTTATCATGATATCTCAGCAGTCTGATGGTACTGACAGATGAGGAGCAAAAGTAAATCTGATGCTGACTGACACGGCCCTGATTCACATCTGAGGCTGACATCTAGCTATAAGATCAGGTAAGTACAGGATCAACACGAGAGGTATCAAAGGAGATGAATCATAGAATCGTAGAATGCTTTGGGATGGAAGGGACCTTTAAAGGCCATCTGGTCCATCCCCCCTGCAACTGGCAGGGACATCTACAACCAGATCAGGTTGCTCAGAGCCCCATCCAGCCTGGCCTTGAATGTTTCCAGGGATGGGGCATCTACCACCTCTCTGGGCAACCCATTCCAGTGTTTCACCACCCACATCGTAAAAAATTTCTTCCTTATGATGAGCTATTGTACAGGACCAATTCGTCTCTCCCTCAAAGGCAAAAGATATTTTTAAAAAGGCTCAAGAACCAAAGGACAAAAAAAATCCAAGATGTAACCTTTTTTTTAAAAAAAGTTCTGCTTTTAAATCCAGTGTTACGCTGAGGAATAGTCTCATGGCACTGAAATGACTGAAAATGGCACAACTGATAAATATACACAGACCTCCCTTTCATACATTCAGCTCAACCCCACAGTTCTGTACCAGACCACACAGGTTTGTCTATTCCTACCTCTAGTCCCCTTGCTCTTACTACTTAATCCCCAGATAAATCTCTGATCCTCATGCCATGCTGTCATTAACGAATGGCATGAGGCTGGGTTAACATTTCTTTTCTTTTCTGGCCTGCAATAATACAAATCGCACCTTTATGGACTCGATCGCCGTTTGTCCATTTATTTCTCGATGAATTTTATCCAGGCTTGCCCAAAGGAAACAGGCTTCCCAGTTTCGCTTCCTGGCAGACATGAATAGTGAAGTGATTCAAACATCAGGCTGTGAATACTGTAAGGAAATGTTTCAATACCGGTAATTTTTGCACCCAAGCTGAAAGCAACAGCATGAAAAACACTTACTGCTAGAGTTTTGCAAAAAGCGTGTCTTCTCTCCACCACCTTCACTGCAAACTGCATATTTTGGGCCTAGCCAGATATTTACATTGCTTTCAGCAGGTATCTTCTACACTGTAACTCAACCTCTGCTGAGAAGCTAGCTGATCTCGTGTCCCGTGTCACAGCAGTCGCTATGTCAGCCGACTGCTCTCATCAGCGTGGCACAACAGAACCAGCGCCATCACATTTTGCAAGACTTCTCCTTCCTCCCCAACAGCCACGCGAGCAAAGCTTCGCCGCATCGCACTCCGCAGAGCCAGGCTTGGAACACACTCCTTCCAGGGGAAGAGCACTGCGCTAGTTTCTACAACTTAGGAAAGGATGATCAGTAAACGTTTAAAAAAAAAAATAATAATGACCATGCCATTATAAATAGCCATTTTGGGGCATAAGCTAGAGTTGGGCACATCTTATCTTCATAAGCAACATACACATTCGAGAGAAAATCCGTAAGAGAGATACAAGTCTGGCCAAAAGTAGGGAGGGCCTTTGCTAAGATGACAGGATGAGGCGCTTAAGCGTATGTATTTGAAGATGAGAAGGCTACAGGGGGGATCTTCTTGTGCTGTATAAGTACCTTAAAGGGGGATCACAAGGATCTGGGGGATGGATAAATTTGAACTAAGCAGCAACAGAAAAACATGTGGACAATCCTAGGATTTAAAATAGAAGTAAGTTATATTGAACAAAACTATGGTGATTTATCCCAAGTGGGCTGCTATCTAGCCATATGGAATTAATTGTCCAGGAGACCTCTGCAGCGTATAAATAACGCAAGAGCCAAGAAAATAAAAACAGATTGCTTGGATACCTGTGATATCTATGGATATGTAAAGGATTAGATGCTTAAACATGATAAACATTATGTTTAGCATCAGTAAGGAATATGTCTTTCCTTTCTCAGGTTACTACAGGGAGTTGGGGAGATGGCGACTTCACAGAGACTGTAAGAAAAAAAATTGATATAGTCTTGATGAATGGATGATGTGGAATATTTTTTCTAGCGCCCAACAGTACACAATAATTTCTAACACACATGCAAAAACATCAAGGGCATACTTATCGCACCATTCTTAAATGACAGAATGGGAGAGCAAGAAAAGTGTCTCTTGCCTGCCTGTCAAAGTCTAACCTAAGGTCAGCTCAATACAACAGGAGTTTGTAGGTGAATGGCACAAAAGTGCCATTATGCTGAGAGCCTATTTCAGTTATAAAGGCTTTAAAGAAATTTCTTCACCAAAAGCTGATTCCACCAAGGAGGCAGGATGAGGAAAATGCACGTATCATAATACAATGCTATGTAAAGTTACCCAGCGTTGGTGCTCAGTGATGCCAGCTCCTGTTGATGCCCTCAGACAGCGCTGGGGACCTGAGCTAAGGCATCCTGCCAAGAATCGGGGTACGGCACCAGCCGGAGCGTGGGGCGAAGGGACCCCCCTGGTTCCTGGCCCCTGCAGCTACCTCTGTGCTTTGGGCCCTGCCCAAAAATCCTGCAATTCTGTTCCCAACGTACTCTGAAAGTTAGAGCAGCATAGGTTAAGTGCTTGAAATCCAGGATTTCCCCTTGCTCGGAAAAGGAAGCAGAGGAGAGCACTAACAGGCAGCTCAGGGGCTGGGATTCAATCACCTAGAAGCTCTTATTTCTCTTTTACTGGCAAGTTTGCACATGACTGAAAGAATACAATTTAAAAGGAACGGCTAGATTTCAGATGATGAGATTTCATACAAAATGTCTCTTATGAAAAGAGCCAAAACCAAATCATGTCGTAAAAAAAACCCCACAAATGCCACAGAAAGTGAGGCCAGTACGAATCGGTGCCAAATTCAGTCAGGCCCCAGGTTCACTCTCCCCAGTGCAACCCTTTGCAATACGCAACCATCGCTGAAATACACATAAGCCACGCTCAGAGCACGGCAGAAGACATCCATCCCCATTTCCACCATCTCCGCTGCCAATTGCCAGCAGAGACAGAGATGAGCCGACATGGAGGATTGCTGGGAGTTATGCCCACCCGTCAGAAAACAATAAACGATCCTGCCTCAAACCATCAGAGTCAAAGTACATGAAACAAAGAGGGTAAAGGAGAGAGGGAAAGGTATAATCCACCAGAAAGCAATTGCAGCAGGATTGTGTACACAATCTGTACAGGCGTCCCTGGCGAGGTGCTGGCAGCGGGGGTTGCTGGGGTCTCTGTGAGGAGAGGCCGGGGCCGCCCCGTGCCGAGTACGGCCGGTATCGCCTTGCATGTTTAATGGCAACTTGGAAACTAACCCTCTTTCAGAGAATTGAGAAATTCTTCAGAAATTACAGTTACCTGCATCACAGCACATCCCACACAGCAAACTGCACGCGAGTGAGAATACTGCCCCGGAGATACTCGTTTCTTCAAGAAACGACCTTAATTTTTCCTTCCAGTTTTCCAGACTGAAGTGCCACGCACATCTTGGGATACAGAACATCTTGACCTCGTTACCGCTGTGCCGGATCAGCCACCTCTAAACATTTATGCTCCGTATTTGATTTATTTGGTGGAAATGTTGTGCTACTAATTGAACACCAGATGTGAAGTCCGCAGTAGCGGCGACAGGAGAAGTAATACAGGGAGTCGTGTGAAGCTCTCCCTTTTCCTCTAGGAAAAGCCATATCCCTCAGACGTGCTCACAACCCCACCTGTCAGCCTCGACTCTGCCCGCTCCTCGTCTCCTCCGAGATGACTTCTGGCCTGGCTCACCACAGCCACCGCCCCGGGGCTGGGGGTGAAGGGACAACGCGCCATGCGAGGCCGCCCCACAGGCGACAAAGGAGAGGGCAGGCCTCGGCCTCGGCATCCACATCGGGCACAACCTTCTCCCTGAGAGAGTGCTGCGCTCTCCTCTCCAAACACCACCACAGCTTCATCAAAACAGCCCTCATCTTTGTTTAACTGCACCTTGCAAATGTTCTTAACGCATTTTTACTGGACACTACATGTTCAGCCTGTGTTGTTAAGTAAAAACCAAAGAAATCTTTAAGCCTATCATTCTCCCTCTCAAAAACCCCAATAGACTGAAAATATTACAAGCCATGTAAAGAGCAACTTGCTGGATACCTTTCTTAAGGGAGACCCTTGCCAGTGGCCAAAAGCTGGTGTTTTTATTTTTGTTGGACTGGAAGACTTACGTCGGCTCCTTTACACCCGTTGAGATGAAATTGGGATCTGCTGCTGCGGTTTAATCTCGGGTGCCTCGACTTTCCCGTACTAAACAGGAAGCCTTTGTCAATATAATATGATTTAAGCGCTAGCCTAGCTAGCCTGTGCTGTGTCTAGATAATTCAGCCTAATGAGGGATTATTTCCTGTGTTTGTGGCTGACAATAGCCGAAGACATTCTGGGATTGTGTGGTGATAAAAACTGAGATATATTAAGCCGACAGAATGGCCCTATTAATTTTAAATACAGAGCAGAAGAGAGCATGGATACCGCCCTGCACCTCCCAAAAGTCATTGAGGTTTGTGTCTGAGCCAGGAAAAAAAAATACAGGTTTTCTGAGTTTAGGACTGACATCTTCACTACATCCAATAACCTTACCTATATGTTAAAATGCAGAGTGGTGTCTGAAGCAATGGACTAGCGTGTAAGTGTGATTGCAGGCTAATGGGAGTTCTGCTTTTGCCCTCAGTGGATGCGGCTGGACTAAAACTAATCCTATTCGTAATACACAACAGCAAAGGTCAGTGCAAACAAAAGATAAGGATCAAATCTCAGGCAAAACTAACAGTAGCTCCTTGGCAGTTTCACCCCCGGGGAGCTGCTGGTCTCTGGAAGAAGCAGGTATGTGCAAGCAGTGACATACACTCTCCTGCAGTCACCTGGTGGGTATGAGGTAAGGTACAGAGTTTCCTTGCTCCACCAAAGGGAGCGGAGCCCAGACCTGAGCCGATGGATTATTAATATCACAGTTTCATTCCTTTTCCAGTTTCAGAATACGGGCCACAGGCTTACTCCTTCAGTTATCCAGCATCTTACGTGGACATCATGGATGACTGACTTGCTCACCAGCAACTAAATCAAGGCTTAACCCAATATGCTGTAGACTGGAGCATATTTATAGCCTTTGGGATATAACAACGAACTATTCCTCTGTGGAGAAGAAACACTGATGTCCGCTGTGTTTGAAGAAACAACATGTTCCTGTATAAACAAGTCTGTATGTTCCAGATGAAGGAAATGAAGAGTGGCATTCTTTTTAGAATATCATCATTTAGATATGCAGATGATTAAAGCCAAACCAAACACTTCAGTTATTCTCAGACCACATATCTTCACTCGTCTTTACTGGGCAGAGTTAGAAGCCTGCCTATCATTTCTATCTGTACTGCTATTCGCTTCTGCAAAGAAACAAATGGAGAGCTCCACGAGACATGGATTAAAAAAAATAAATCTAAGCTTTGCAATACAATGTAAACAGCATTATTGGGCCACCTCTTTATACCAATCACAGTGTTTTTCAGACTTGTATGAGCATGATAAGATCTTCAGGTCTACTTAGAAGGGAATCAGAGAGGGTCTGATGGCCCAGCCTACAGCCACACAGCCGGGCAGCCCTATTTAAAAATATATGGTTTACTTGAGGCTAACCTAACAGGTTAATTGAGACAGGGAAACTGCAACAGCCTAGGCACACACATGATTTCATCTCACCTGAGGTACACCTGATACTGAGGTATATACTGAGTACACCATCAGCTGGTGGTATCAGCTGTTACTAGGCAAAACTGACACTAAAAATAAAAAAGCACCACACAAGCTTAATTTCTTACCGTATTTTTGATCGATATGACTACTTCTTTCAACCGCCCAAGACGTTTTCTCTTACATTTTTTCTGCAGTTTCTACTCATCATTCTCTATTTGCCATTTCCAAGGCAACCCCACACTAGAATTTCAATAGTCTGAAGGAACTTGCAGGGTTCAGTCATACAAGGCAGACTGAGCTGGTCTATAATCTTCCTGTTGCTGAAGGAGTACACAAGTGTGAAAAGCAGAGAAGTATTAAAAAGTATAAAAGAAGAAAAATATTACTAATCTTACTGTACTTGCAAGCACAATAGATGCCCAAGATGTCTGAAGGCCGTACTAGTCAAGAAGTTAGCTTCACAAAAGATCACCTTGCACGTAACAAAAATCCATATAGGACACAGGCTGTACACAGAACGAATGGTTACGATATGCTGAAAGCCAGGACCAGCTAGAACTGCCTTTGCCATCAAAGGGGAGAAACAGCACTGCTACAACATACTTGAGCTCATCCCACAGCGTGTACCTAAAATAGTTCAGGTGAATCACATCCTAAAAATGCTTATTTCTGTTCTTTAACTACAAAAGGAGCCTAAGGTAATCAGTGCAAATGTATATCTCTACACTGCAAAGGTCTAAAGAAAGAGGAATTAATGTCTCATTAAAAGAGATTCTATGCAGAATCACAGGAAGTTCCTTAAAATTACACAGTGGTGAGATATCTGAGGAAATTACGACCCTGAGACTGGAAATGGGGTCCACTTTTTTGATAATACAAATAGCTATCCAACCCCTCCCCCATGTTTAAAAAAATTGAGTTATCACAGCATTACTGTACAAAAAGGGCAATTGCCAATATGCAAGGAACCGGATGACTTGATTCTACTGAAGGGAAATTCTCACAGTGAAGTTACCATTTTCACTCTCCCAAAACAAATAACAAACAGGACTCTTAAAGGAGAAAATAAAACAACATTCTAGAAAGCTATTGACTATTTCTTCAAGATAAATTCAGTTCTTAATGCAAAACTGTCCACCTCACAATAAATACAGACTGGTTAAAGGGTAAGAAGTGAACAGCACCCAACTGGAAGCACTTAGCTCTACAGTGAGGTCAATGAATCTGAAGAGAACATGGCTGCTGCTTGTGCTGCATGTTTCAGTCCAGTTTCCAGAGTTTCCAAGCCTGGTATCTCTCACAGGCATGAAATTTCCTAGGTACTAGCATAATTAAAAAATACTACTAGGAAGAAAAAAAATACACTGAATTGACTGTACATGCTTGGTTAATTCCCAGCAACTCTGCCTCTCTCTATTACTTTTTGGATGCTAAAGCATATTCCTGTAATTCAAAAGTAAACAATCATTCAGGAAGGCTATTCAGGCAGAAACTGAGCTGGAAACATCTGAGAAGCACGCACTGGGTTCGTCCGTTAACCAGCAAATCCTCTGACTCATCGGAGGAGTCACCGCGCCGACAGGCAGCGCATGCTTTCATTTTCATAAAATGCACAGGACTCGTCATGCTGCACGGGGAAAAGCAGCCGGCCTCTGCAGATCAAAAGCATTAACCTTGAAATGATGAACGGCCACCAGCAGCCTTCTGACAAGTCAGGCAGCCTACAGATACCAAGTCAGGCTTACTAAGCTCAGCCCAGGGATCTGCTCCAATCTCTACCATGAGCAAGGACTTTTCCCTTCTAAGGACCTGTCTCACCTTAAGCAGTTTGCTTTATGCTTTTCCTAACTTGGGGGAGGAAGGAAAGGGTGGAAGAGGCTTTCATTCCCTCAAAACAATAGACTGTGAACCGACCAGAATATCTTCTATTTTACCACAGTTAAAATTATGTCACACACAGACAAACAGAAAGTCCAGCTCTCATTTCAGAGTCTGACAGAGCAGAGACAGGGACATTTTGCTGTACCGGGCAGTCAGGATTTGGGGAGCCTGTACCAAGTTCAGTCACATCATGCAAAGTCCTTATTCCCAGGAATCCCCAGGCAGTGGCTGGCAGGAGAGCACACCGACACCAGGCAAGGAAACAGAGGTGAGATTTCCCTGACATCGTTTGCACAGGCTACAAAGCAATAAGCTCCTATTTCTATTTTGAGCTCTTCCAAACCCAGCTTGTCATGGGCTGCTTGTAGAAATCACTGCCAACCACCCAAAACTGTGTAAGCCTCTGTCACGGTAGATCATGATTTGGGAAAAGCCGTGACTACCACTTCTCTGCAAAGGGCCACAGTGGAAGCCCTGACTGCAGCGCAGGAATTGAGGGTCAGTACCCAGCATTAGTCACCAGCACTCGGCGATGCTGCATTTTTAAGTACCGATGAACTTCCATCTTGAGCAGAAATTGCCCATTCACTTAAAGCTGCTTTCTGTTTCCCTGGGGACGAGGAGAAACCAGACCCTGCCAGCTTTATCTCCACTCATGAATCACGGCCCAATCTTTCTCGTCTCCTTGACTACAGCTAAATAAAACAGGCCCAGGAATCATTCGCTGGCCGTTAAGTGCCTGAAATAACGCGATGACTGCATTGCAGCCAGTAAGTTTTATGGCAGGGAATTTCGGGATGTGTGTTTCATGCCCTGGGCTGTGGCATAAAGGGCATCAAGGGGTGCCGGAGGTTTCAAAACGCGTTGAGGTAGTGCTGGAGGACAGTGCAGGACGAAGGGAGCCAAGGAAGAATCGTCCCTGGCGTACGTTGCCCCAGCACATGGGAGGGATAAACTGCCCCAGGACCTGCTAACATGGGGATGGACAATCAGCAATACCATGGCTGAGTTCACTCCCCGAATCTTATGTAGCAGTATAAACGTAGCCTGTATGAGCACAAAACAACAGGCCATCTCCCCTGAGTACTAAATCTTAAGATAAGAGCTGATGGCCATGGAAACGCAAAGTCCCACAAGTGAGACCATGATGGTCAGCGATGAAAACCTGGCTTCTGAATCAACACCTCATCCTCCAAGCCCCAGTGACTTGGGCTTACTGTGTTACGTAGCTCCCATTGTAGAGACAGCCTCACCCGATGCCGCAGTTTAATTTCAGTTACAGGGTCTCATCAGCTCCTTAAAGACACATCAAGAACAGTCTCAAAAACTTAAGGTGACAACAACCCCTCCCTGCAAGAAATAATCATGTGAATCAGTTTTCATATCATAAAAGGGAAAAAATACTGACTGTATTTCCTCCTGTTCTGAAGCTGAGTAGTTTATTCCTATTTCAAATAAATCCAGAAGGGCAAACCGCGTTTTTGCTTAACTCCTGGGTTTCAATGAACATGAACTGAAAGAGAAAGAAAAAACCTACTGGTGCATCCTCCTACCCATCCACATCAGTAAGTCTTTTTATGCAGACTAAAGGGAGTCTGTAAAGCCTCAGAGCAGGAAAACAGTATTATAATGGGATTTTGGAGGAAAACGAATTCCTAAGAGCAAGTGGCACACAACTTTCCTACACTGCCCTCGGCTAATTAGTTCTGTATGCGTAGAAAACCAGTACTGCATGAATGAAGCCATCTCTTGAGAAACAACTACATGAGAACTAATAAAACAGGACATGTTAAGATTATTGCCAGGAAATCTCCAAATCTTTGCCATGTATTTTTACAACGTGCTTGCCTACGTTTGACCTCAGCACAATATTTATAAAATACAACTGTCGGAGAAGGAGAGCACTTCGTTTCAACAATCCCAAGGTGGTATGCAAACTGGTTTTTTTCAGCTCAGCATTCAATCTTGGGACTTCAAACAGAGCATGGAGTTGACCCGCAACCAGAACAGTAGAGAGATATAAAAAAAGCCTCCAGCAGTAACAACCTCCTCCCCAGGAACACTTGCAAGTTTTCAAACTCAGACCTAAGACTGTCACGGCTGTACTTTGATCAGCCATCACTCTACTGCAAAGAGGCTGACACAAAAATTTTGCATACTAATTGATTTCTCTCTTTTTTAACATGAGTTTAAATCCACCCACTCTAGAAGCAAGAGATCACGTGCTAACATACTGCGTTATTCACTCTCAGCCGAGCACCTAACTATAAAGGCAAACAACCCTGCTTCAGTGTCACAGAGACCTATTTGTGACTGGAGCTTATTGCAGTTACACAGATGCATGGAAGTGAGCTTGCTCCTGAGAAGTACCCTAGAATGCATGGTGGCTGACAGCCACATTTGGCACTCGAGATGCTCAGAAGAAATGTACTGCCTATATAAACCAAGCGTTGCTTCTGGATTGCAGTGCTTTTACAAATGGAAGCAGTACGCATTCAGCAGAAGGAGCTGACTGTTACATCTGCTGTGAACTAAATTAACGAATTTTTCTTATGTAAACATGGGCTCCATCAAATAAAATGCTCCCAAACTGTTGCAGTACAAGTATTATCTGCAATGAAAGAAACGTGAAAGTCTTTTCTTGCAATACTAAAAGATAAAATGTTCTGGGATGTCATCCAGTGTCCGGAGTGATCAGGTATTCAGATTACATGAATTTAAGTAAGGTCACTCTGTTTTAAAAAAACGCAAGGATGATCCAAAAGAAATACAAATTTCATTAGGCTTGAGCTTCCATGTTCCTGCAAGAAATGTTGAAAAATAGATACTGCCTCAGCCACCCATAATTCTTACACTTCTTACAGTATAGCACCGACTTTTATAGATTCAGAGAGTTTTATAGGGGAGGAGTGAGCATAATTTTGCCAACTGTAAAAGACAAACCACAAAGCCCAAATCAAATGTCTGCACTTGACTAAGAGCTCTGTATCAGGCATCTTCTTGCATCTTGCTGTTCAACTGCTTAAGCACTGTGACGGTGAGAGTGCCTCACACAATATGCTCTCCAATACGCCTTGTCTTGTCGGTTCATTCCTGATCAGGTAGGTGACTTTTAACTTCACGGTAAGCCATCCAGTGCCAACGCTTTACCTGGAAAGTGTCTTTGCAAGACTCTTGTTCCAAAGACCAAACTCTTCTTCAACTGATGTTTTCCAAAATCCGCTTCATATTACGAACTCATTTTCTGCACCGTACTGTGCGTTTCTACTGTTTGTTGGGAGATCATAAACACAACAGCTATAGCTATAATAATAGCTATGTATAATAGCTATAGAGTGGCTATACAGACCTGGTTAAGAAAACGCAGTCTGAGGGACTCCTTTCTATCCAAAGCCCACTTGCAAGGTGCACGTTGCTGAAATTTTTTGAAAATAATTATTTGGGTTATCAGACTGCCTTTTTTTTCCCTTGTAGATTCGATTGCCATTTTTCCCCACAGAATATGAGAAAATCATCATCCGTCCTGTAAGTGAGAAAAACACCGGGCAAACACACGCTAATCCCGGCCATATGAGGTATTTACCCCTCTCTCTGGGGGGTTCATCATGCCACCCCTTCCTCTCCTCCTCTGCGGTTCACGCACGCAGGCTGAGGTGCCCTCCTAGAAGGCTCCACCTTTATTTCAGCCAGTGCATACAACAGCTGACTTAAATATCTTCACAAAGTTCTTACGATTGTCTGAATGGCAGTAATTGTATTAAGCTGAGCCGGTTTTGATCGGTACTAAGTGTGAAATTTTGTCACCCGATTAAGACCTCACTTTGCCACAGGCGTGAACAGCACAGCAATTGAAAATGTGTCCTGGAGATGGGGCACGTTGTCTCAGCTGCACATTTTGCTCTGCCCATCCGCACGGTCAGAAACTGGAAGCGTTTTCTCATGGAGCAACAGGGACAACTAAACACATGGTTAGCCGGGTCATCTGAGGGCAAGTCTGCTTCAATTACTTTTTATTTTAAAACCCCAAAGCCCTTTGCTGTACAGTGCTGTACTTTCTGACTTTGTCAAAGGATAGCCGCTACAATTTCTAGGTCACTAGGTCTCCAGTACTGCCCTTCGGGTGTATTTTCACAAGACTCAATACAGTTAACATGTCAGACATCCTCACAGTAAATCTCCCCTATTTGCTGCTGCTTTAGAGAACCATTGGTTTCACATAAAAATACGATTACTTTTATTAAAAGATATTGATAGATTTTTTTTTTTAAATAAAACCTTACATTGATTTACACATTCTAAATGGGTCTGTAAATGATCGTTCATAATCTGAACTGCATCTCCCTTGCTCTGACAATGAGAAACTAAGAAATTAGTGGCCCATGCTATAGCATCTGCTTGACACCGTCCTCGTGCAAGCAAGCCAGACTGCCGGACCACTAAAGCAAGAGTGCTGGTGTAGAACAAGGTGAACACCCCAGTTCCTCAGCACTGCCTTCAACAGACACTGTATCTATCCTTACAGCTGAGTTGACAGCCTGACAGATGATAACAACACTCTATTTATGATATTGCGATAATTTTTGTTTTCCCTTCTCTTCCTTTTAAAGTAGATTAAACTAATGGGCAAAAGCCCTCATTATAGGTGTCATGCCTAATAATGGGATTCCCACAGTAGCATCAGGCTTTTCCTCCCTAAAGAGAAAAAAACCACACCTTGTGCAGGATTCAGGGATGATTCCTTTGTTCACTGTTAGTACATTTTTTAAATTGGACTTCCCTTTTAGCTACCTTCATTAATTTATCATAATCGATGCATGGGACCAGACTGCAGTCAGTTTAGATTATCTTTCAAGTTCTGCACAAAGCACAAATTCCCAAATCCCAAAGAAGAAAATTAACATTTCATGTCTCTTGCTGAGCCACCTGGAAATATTAGGAGATTGTTTCTCAAACACTAGGACATTTCTCAAGCATTTCCCTTAATTTCTTTCTGTGCATTATTACCTTCTACCTGCATAAGTCCAAAGATTTGAAAATGCTGAAAAATAACCTCTTCCTTTAGTGGAGTTAAATATGAAAATATATTTGGAGGTTAGGATCATTATGATCATCCTACCCATGCAAAGAACATCAGAGACAACCTTGTCAGAGCGAAATATCACAGTTTCAAGGGAAGCTGATCCCTGGATAGGGAGAGTCCAGGGTTGATTTTAGTCAGGCTTCCGTTTGGAAACATCAGAATTATTAATTACCTCACGTACCAAGAGTGACAAAAATACTCACTAACACATGAGCACTGCCAAAGATATGTTGGTAGGAGACTACGTCAGTCACATTCTACTTGGAAGGAAATAATGATTTTTTAAAAATTCATTTTACTTTCCGATTAAAAAGCCTAGGCAAAGGCATTTTGTAGTATCTTAGTCCTCTAGAACTGGCACGTGAGATTTTAGAGAAAAAATTTTAACAACTGTTTGGTTTCCTCTCTCTCTCCTTAGCTCCCCCTTCACTCCCAGAAACTCCCGAAGGGACAGAGGACCATTTCCAGAATGAAGTTCAACAGCTGTGTAACAATCCACATCTTTCTTGAGGGTTCCATGACTTGGAACACGAAGTAAAGAGAAATACCGTACCTGGTCAAAACTGATGCTGTAGGAAGGCAAAATGTCACTCTCTGTTCCAAGCTGTGACAGTGGTTCCCTTTAGATCTTAAGGAGAACAGGCCATGGTTAACCACTCGCTCCACTTCCAGCAGCCTCGGAAAGCTTTGGGCTTTCCCCCTGTTTGGCTTGCTAAAGGCAACACATTCAAAAGCCAGAGTGACATGTTTGCAGGTACGCCGCTGAGTTACTAAACAGCTAAATTTCTTCAGCTCAGTTTAAGTCAGTTCTTTCACAGAATCTCATTTTTACTTTGAAACTGAGGAGCACTACATACTAATTTACTAAATCACCTCTGGTTCAGATGTACAGGGCTTTCTGGTTCATAAAGCCGCAGCTTTAGATCGTAATACCTCGCTGATGTGATAAACTGCTGATCTGTAACGCACAGTTAGGTGGGAAGATATGCCATAGGTGGAAATCCCCAGCTGCCAGTCTTTCACACATACTGAAGTAGAAAGGATGAATTCCTGATGCAAACTGATCAAATATGTACGTGTTTTGCTAGAACAGAAATAGAGCAGACGTCCTAGGGATGCAAAATAAGCAACGAGGAGCCACAACCACATCTAAGCCACTACCCCTGCACCGTGCAGTAGGCCAACAGCAGACTCTGCTTTGTGCTTTGTGTTTTTCATCTTTAGAAGACGTCTCCACCTGTGTTTCAGGGAAATGGCAACAGACTGGTAAAAGAAAAGACTTAACAAAGAAATAATTTTCTGGTCTATTACAGTAACTCCATCAAAGTGTCAGACTGTTTCAGTATGCATGTGCATGCATACACTCCACACATTCTCCCTCCACGTACGTTACATATATATAATGTATATATTTACATATTTAGAGATAGATTTATTATATACATGTTAAAAGGGGAAAATGTGCCTCATGTTGTATCAGTTCACTTGGCTAAAGCTGTGGAAGACTGCAGTTCCTATGTAATGGTTGCAAGAGATTTGGATAGTCAAGCCTTTGGCTAAGGAAGCAATGGTATTTGAGACTGACAAATATTTGGGTTCATCTGGCTTTAAAGTGACTGTAATAGGACAAAATAGAGGAGTCAAATGGGCAACCGACAGCAACAACAAACAGAAGCTTTCACAATTCAGGCTCTAATTATGTGGAGTGCAGTGGCTAGAGAGGACGCCCCACAATTTCACTAAATATTCTAGCACATCACTCTTTCTATTCCATGTCAAAAAGGTTATTTCTGCTCCTCAACGTACAGTAGTGCCAGTTATTTTCTGATTACTTCAAGAAAGAAATTTACTGAATCTGATTAATATTCAGCTTTTCAGCTTTTTTTTCTCCGAGATGTTTCCTGTTTACTCTGCTTATTCACTAGGAGTTTCCTTACACACTGA
The DNA here is from genome assembly GCF_047370975.1 of Nipponia nippon. Taxonomy (NCBI): domain Eukaryota; kingdom Metazoa; phylum Chordata; class Aves; order Pelecaniformes; family Threskiornithidae; genus Nipponia; species Nipponia nippon. Next base: position 4,654,751 of record NW_028262291.1, on the reverse strand, counting down.
CTAGATTATAAACTGGAGAATGGTAAAGCAAATAAACAGAGATTAAATAAAGCTGCAGCAGTTATGTCTTTAAGAATTAAATCCAAGCCCTAAACTGCAGAGGCAACTCTTCAAAAGTCATGCTAAGTAGAGTATGTACACTTGCAGTCCGACTTGCATTTAAAGTGGATGACAAGTTTAGCAAGGATAATACCCTTCAAATACTAGCTGATTGGAGAGGCAAGGACATTTGCTCAATTTACCGATAGTATTATCCTCCTGGCTCGCTGGGAGCTGGTCCCCCGCTGGGAGCTAACAATAAGAGTTTTCCTTCTGAAGTCCCTGATGTGGGAGCATTTTTCTTAAAGATCATGGGAAAGTTTGGGTTTTTATTTTAAACCACTGCAGCAAAAAGTAAAGAAGATTAACTGGGTTTGCTGCACAATTCATCTCACTGGTTTTGGCTAATTCACAGTCAGCATATCCTAGAATACAGTTTTAGAATCTCAGATATTTCTTAGTTAAAAATTATTATAGTATATAATAAAAGACAAACATTTTAGGGTGCTGAGAAAGAGAGACCTAGTATTTTAACCTATATATGCAAAAATTTTTTTTCCAGAAGACTAATATTAATCTACCTGCAAATCTGTATCCAAAGAGAAAATATCCTGCTATTTCTCCTTCTGCTTCCTAACTACTTAAAGATCGAGATGCACAGCAATGTGTTGATCTGATCTAGTACCGTTTCAAGTGTAAACTCCCACTTGCAGCAGCAGGTTTCAAGCAGATGGTGCTTGGATATAGCCAACCGATACACAAGTGAACTGGGACACCCTGACAGCTATGGCCAACAGCCTGCATTACAGCTCGCGGAGAGCTAATAAGGCAAAGCTCAGTCTTAGAGAAAGGCTAACGCTTTCCAGGGAACTTGTTAGGACTGCCATGCTCGTGATATTAAAAGCCCACTTGCACCGTGACTGGCAGAACGCAAAAGATTTTTTGAATGTGACCTGTCAAAAACTTTCCTGCAATTAATAATTAGGCATTTCATTACTCGGCAGTGAGAGAGATCAGATATTTAATTTTCCTGACCAGTCACAAAACAGGTTAGTAATTTTAAAAAATTCCTAATGCTACACAGGAATACATTAGTATTATTTCTATTTACTATAGCTTTTTTCTATGTATGGTATTTACTATTTTATTGCTCTACATCTTATATTAACAAGATCATTTTCTTCTTTTTATACATTAAATAATTACATGCTGGTTTTCAGCAGAACATGATTCTTCACTGTAAAAGCAAGTGGTAGGAGAGAACCGGGGGCAGCCTTCAGGCATGGTGTCGCTGCCGTGACCAGAGCGCCTGCAGCGCGCCGGCCGTCTCGGCCATTCCCCGGGAAAGCTGCATTAACCCACTTCTCCGGCTCGGGCTGTCTCTTCCTCCCACACCTCACCGCTGCAACCATCCAGCTTCTCTGCAGCAGATCCAGGGAAGGGAGGTCACCAGGGGCCACTGCCTTATGAGACGGGGACGAGGTTTATTGCGCTGAGCTGCTGCTTCTGGTGTGAAAAGGGAAAGAGCATTACTCTCAACAAGGAAGGGAGGGTTGCTCTTTACACATGGGAGCAGAGAAATGGCCCCCAGCCAAAGCCCAGCTTGAATTCCTCCCCCCCAGGTGCTGAGGCAGGACTAACCTGGCACGCAGGTCCTCCCGACATCCTCAGCAGGGTATGAAAACTAAAAATTGCAAACACATTTATTGCATTAGTCTGAACAATCTGCACTCTGCAGTACCTTGTTAAATATTTTATCACTTCTGATTAATTGATGGATTTTTAATTTTTAAGTATGCTCACATATAATTCTTAATTCCTGGCAAGAAACAAAGGACTGCAGGAGTTTAGTAACCTACTCTCTACAAGTACCGTACCTATCTCTCCTTATGATCAAGACCATTGCCTTCCAAACCACAGGAACAATTTCAATTAATTTCAATTTTCATTGAAATACTGTAAGATGCTTGGCATTTCTGAGGCATAATTTGCCCAAGATTTCTATGTATGTTACAAACATTAAAGAATGTCTGCAACACCTACTAGATACTGTAGCTTGGGGCTCTGTCAGTCCACAGCGTGGGGAAGGTAAGATACAAAACGCTGCTTGTATATTCTTAGACTGCACAATTAATGAGCTGAGACTAAAGCCCCACTTAATCCCCAGTCTCGTATCTGACTGAAGTACGGTGGGATAACTTTTTTTTACACATTTGTTAGTACATACAATTAGGATGTATCTTTTTTGAGGAAAAAAAAAAAAAAAAAAAAAAAAAGAACAAAACCAAGCAAAACCCACAAGGTAGCACATGGGATGCAGTTTCCTCCTGTTCACCATCTCACTGTGTTCCAGAAGGACTGAAAAAAGTAATTTATTCTACGGTTTGGGGGAACTGGAGCTGGCTGTTCGTCCATAGCCGTACTTGTGTTGACAGCTATCGGGAACTCTCTACAAGGTCTTCTGAAAAGGAACCGAAATTGATAAATAACCACATTTGCATTTTGGGGCATCATCTTTTGCAGAGGTTTGTTTGCCTGTTTTTACTAAGACAGTTCAGTTTCTTTATAGAAAACAGACTTTCAACGGAGAATTCATGAGATCACAGACTCAACTGTAAATATAGAGATGGTTTTGGTCTGCCCTTTTAGCATCCAGCAGCATCTCCTGGCCCCAGCCAAACCTGGAGATCCAGGTAGGTTTTGTACATCCTCATAAGAAATTGTATCTGCCACAAACAGCATGCAATATAGACAGATACAAGAGACGAGGGATAGAAAAGCAAGATATACGTCCCCGTTATACAGACAAGGAACCGAGACACTGAGAAATACAGTGACTTGAGGTGTACAGAAAAGCCATCTGAAAACCATTCACCTTGAAAAAGTTCACGTCAATGGAAGAACCAACCATTCATGCTAGTGTTTGCTAGAAAGCAAGCATGACCCAAAGCATCATCAAAAAGCACTTGCACTTTATATGTACAGTATGGTAACTTTCAGATATTTATACCCAAGTTCACCCTCGGAATACTTTTACTAGGTTGTTATTGAGAGGAGACCCCGGGAGACTCCCCCCACTTCAGTGGCTGGCACCGACCCACCTCATGTGCTGAGCAAAAGCATTCCTCCACAGCACTCTCTGTACTGTGATGAATACCCAGACTGATTTAAAGCGGGCCCCCTGGGTTGCAGCCACTGTGATCTATACTACATGAATAGAGAAATATCCTCTGACTGATGAACGAAAGCTGACAGTTAGTCAGACTCCTCCTGTACTCAGCTGCGCAAGCTTTCACATCCAATACTACTTCAAATGCAAGAATTTAACTACAGGGCTCTTCGCTTTCATTTGGAAAATAAAGCCGCAGCTCTGTATCTGTGTTCTTCATTTTGAGGCTAGGTTTGTCAGAGGGTTTGTTGTTGTTGTTTTGTTTTACGATAGTACCCAGGGCCTCAGCAGCGTACTCTTGATTAACTGTTAGAGATACAACAGCCTAGACTCAGCAGGTGATTTACTTACTGCAGAGCATGCTGCTGCGGTGGAGATCAGTGATTTCATCTCTCCGAGTTTCGAGTGGAAGCGTTTTGGAGGCAATTCGTCATGTCCCTGAGGGTGGATGAAAAGGATTCATTTTGCACAAGTACCGCCATCCCACTACTACTACCGTGCTCCTATTTCACTAATAATTGATGCTTGGAGCAATGCTAATGAACTCTGGAATGAGCTGTGTTCACCTATCCCTTGGCCAGGATAGCTGGAAACAGGTCATGAAACAGAAAGACATACGAGGGGCACAAGAACTGCGAACAGAGTAACACATCCAAGCAAAGAACATCTTTGTGGCCTCCTTATCTTACGCAGAAACACTCAGATATTCAAAAGAGTGCTCACACCAAAGAAAACTGCAAACAGCTAAGAAGTTTCCATCAAGTAATATAATGACTCCTTGGGTAGGACACCCTGCTGAGATACCAGTGAGACACATCCAGCTGCTAGGAAACAAGTACGGTTTGCTGCACGCTTAAAGCAAAGGAGATAGGAAGCAAAAACATATGCTTCATCAAAACCAGATCCGCAGCAGGACTCAGAAGTAACCATATGGTAACTACTTTAAAATATAAAGTGAAGGGCATTCTATTAATACTAATGTAATGCTGTAATCTCTAGTTTACACCCTTATTGATCTTGGATGCTTGCAAAAATAATTCAAGTAACGCTGAATATATTTCCAATTTTGTTGCTTATTCAGTTCTGTTTCATGATTCTTTGTAGGCAGGCTACAATTTCTATGCATATATTATTTATCAGATGTATGCTTTTCCCATTTGTTCATCAATTATGTGCATTGACTACTTAATGACTTGCAGCTTGAAATCTCCAAGTCCTGTTTGCCCTATTTTTAGTTTTGACTAACAAAGTCAATGAAAGAAGCTTCAAAACAATAGCATTAATAAAGATTTATCAAATCTGCAAGATTAAATTATTTAAGTCATCACCAAATGATACTTTTTCTTACTGGACTACGAAACACAGTCCTAGCACATTCTAGAAATAGTTATTCTGTAAATGTAAATTGACTAATCCAAGCCATCTTGAATACAGTTAAGCTCAATTTTATTTAATTTTTGCAGCTCAATTTTACTTAATTTTTGCATACAGAAAATTTGCTGGCACCTCATCTTTATATCAAAATGCTTTAATCAATATTTAGCCGCAAAAGCAGCTACTGCCATGAAAACATATAAAAACGGATTTGTACAACCTGTGAGGATGATGCAGTACCTGAAATAATTCCAGTGAAAAATATATTTTTAGAAATCTTCCATCCTAAAAAACAGCTATGTCCAAACACTTTTTTCTTTAGTAGCCATAAACTGTTTAGAGAGAGAAATCCTTTCTTGATTTGCCGACATCATGCTTTTGTACGAATGAAGCCGCAGGCTGACCTACAGTGAAAAAGTCAGCACAAGTTCACTTACCATCTTTTGGAAAGCAGACCTACTTGCACAGCAAAGCCGCTGGTTGGAATTCACAAATGGCAGCCAGACACATGCTAACACAGCAGTTTTATGAGACGGGAATATATTAACATTTATCAAACAGAACCACAATTAATTGAGTGCCACCAGAAAAAAATTCTCCTGCCCGCACCGGAACAAGAAAGAATCTCCTGTGGATTTGTGCCCTACATCCCATACAAGCACCTTCATCCATCATGAACAGTCCTTGCTCTTTGCCCTTCTCAATGACATATTCCCAGTAACCACTCGCACCACCACATCCCCTGTATCCCCCAGGTCCCTGAAGATTTACCACTTCACTACTACCTTACTACTCGGGAGGCCATCCTTCTCCCTGGCAGTATCTTTATTTCCCCTAAAGTATCTAGAGTTTCTTCCATGTGTTCTTGTACATCCTCCAGCGTCCTCACCACAGCCCGAGGTTGCATTTCCCTCCATGAGAAGATCAGTTTCAATGCCTTCCCTCTAGACAGCTAGCAATTTTCATTAACCTCACCAAGCTATTTATAGAGATTCAATGCATATACTGTTCCTTCAGATGTATTTGAAGTTGCTAAATGGGTTCAAAAGGTACTGGATGGAGGCAGAGGAGAAAAGATGAACTAGCAGACAAAAGGACCAACAGAATTATCAGAAACACTTCAGTTCCTTAGGAAAGTAGCTTAAATATACAATGGGAGAGTGAACCAATAACACAACACCTCCCAATATAAGAAAAACCCATCAGGAGAAGGGAGACTCCCTGAGCACAAGGCTAGGAAGAACTGAGAAGATCTCAAAAACAATATTTACTGAGATTCCAAGTCCGCTGCCCCGAACGCCATGGCTCCTACCTTATTCCACCAGATTTAGCAATGTGTTGCTGTACTTCCATGTGTGCAAAACCCAGAAACACTCAATCTGAGTATTTGCAACGATAACTTTGCAGGTTTTTTCTACTTTCACTTAGAAATATTCAGCTTGTTCTGCCACTTTTTTGTCATTCAAGCTCATCTGTTCTGCAACAGTAGACTGTGCCTATTTTACATCTTTTTTTAATCTTTGCAATTACGCCTGTCAATTGAGGAGAGGATTTTTACCCGAGGAGAGGCTGGTGACACCCCACAGCTTGGCAGTCCCATGCATCCCTGTCAAGGTGCAGCATTAGTAGGAAGTCAAGCTCTCGAACCTGTTTCACATCACAAAACGCAATTGCCGGTAAGAGAAGGGCGAGAGAACCATTTCCATTCTTTGCTTACTGGCAAGTAAAACACAAAGGCTTATCTGCTGCTTATCGGTCTGTATGATTCCATGCACTAGCAGATACCTCGGTTCTGCGATCCAAAGGCAGTGCTGGAGTCACCTCGGGAAACAATTCAGCCTTTGCTGGCATTGAAAATCAAAACCCATGAAAACAATGGGAACGTTTTTGGGTGTTCACAGCAGTACAGGAAAGGGAAATGAAATCCAAAAATTAAGCAGAGTTTCTACTGGAGCGCTCGCTGCTTTCCCCGTCCGTTTGACTTCAGAGCACAGACGTTCACGCTTTGAACTCCACGGCAGAAAACCACAGCAGAAATTCTTCCCTGTTAATGGCAGCAAGCCATTACTGGTGTTTGATAACTGCTGTCTGGGATGACAGCTGGGGTCCTGCGCGTCTTTCTTAAAACTAACTACCTATGTTTTAGATCTACAACTAACGTAGTCTTCAGCAGCCGACCTTTCCACGAAGTTCAAAAATCACACATTAAAATGCAATAAAGTTACTGCTATAAATGTATTCACAAATTGCGTCAACTGACTGTTAACTTCTCCCTGTCTTTGACCCCCAGCACAGTCTCTTAAATTAAGAATTTATATAGGTAAAAATGATCCCACCATATTGACGTCTGTAATATCGGAATTCATGTGACACGCTCTACCTTTAGGGTGCACTGAACTTGGTTATTAGCCTGTGGTCCATATATATCCCTTATATAGCACCCCGAGTACCCCAACAGCAGCTTGCTTTGCTAGGCAGACTATATCGAGCTATTTTTTCTCTGATGATTGAACACTCATGAGGCAGAATAGACGGGAGACTTCTGTGAGCACAGAAGTATCACAGGCTGTGAGACTGCTGGCTTCATCTAGGAGCTATCCCCAGTTTAACACGCTAACCTGAGGGAGGGAATATGTTCTTTCTGTAGGATGAGTTTCTGAAATGATAGCTTCTGAAAAGCAAGAAGGCTATTGATGTGGTTGGGGCTGTGGGGGAGAGAGGGGTGTCAAAGGCAAGAGTCCAAGCTCTGTCTTCGTTCAGTTGGGATGCACTCTTCAGATGCTATCCTGGGAGGTGGCTTTCTCTGTTGCATTATCAGCTGCTAAATACAGCCCTGGAAACAGCTACATTCTGGCAACAGATGAAAACACTCTTCCTTCAAAACACATTTTTGTCAGCCTTCTGCTCAGCCCCTGCAGAAGTACTCTTGCTATTGATTCTTGCTTCTTGCTTTTACTATGGTAGCACGGTTAAATTGATTCTTAGCATTATTGTCTGAATACATCCACAGGTTTAAATGATGAGAGAGGAGGAAAAAAAAAGAGGCAAGATAGGAATTATGGAGGAAAAAAAAAAGTCTTTTCATTGATTGGATTGTTAGCTTACTGTGAAGATAAAATATGCACGTTCCGCATTAGGCCTTTGTTGGCCACTCCTGGAGCACAAAGAACTAAATTAGCACTAATTACCAGGAGCTAAGATTAGTCTCTCCTAGCCTGTGGAAAATACAAAGGTGAGTTTTAATAGCAGAGCAAGGAGATTAAGCAACATGAATTCTGACAAGAGCTGTAAAAAAAGGGCAAGTAAATTATCCCTTGTGATCTAAAAATATACAATAAAGTTGTACCAGAATTCATTATGTCTTTCCTTGAAAAAGCCACAGCTCCTTTCTTTATAAAAATTCAGTGTAGGGCAAAGAGGCACTATCACATATCTTCTGCAGTTGTAAAGAAACTACACACCGATCTCCAAAACTCCTGAGTCCTATTTACTTGTGATCAGGAAAGGCATTTGTTAAGTATTAGCATTGCTGCCTAAGTCAACACTGGAGTTTATAATGTGTATTTTCTTTAAATACCTCAGTTCCACTGACACTGGCTGCTGTATAATCGAACAAAAATGTCATACAAGAGGAAAGCACATGGCCCACTTAGGAACATTTTTCTTTCTACTTGTTTAAATTGAAAGAACTCAATCATACAAACTAAATATAGCTAAGAACAACCATACATATCCAAGGGTCTCAGCAACAGAAAAAAAAAAGGCATGTTATGTGTCTATCCAACAGTTCTGGTATAAGGAAAATGTACATATAAACATATATATATATAAAAATATGTATATTAAAAATACTTTAGACTCAAAAGAATGTCTTGCTTATACAAATTACCATGTTTGACAAAGTTCAGCAGTTTCAGAGAGTTTGAATTGTGCTAACGTCACCGAAAAGCAGATGGAAGCAGGCTCAGCAGAGTAGAAGAGAGGAGAAGCAATGAAGCAGGTTGCGGAAGGGGAATATTCTAATTTTCCAGTAGCAGAAACATTTTTTAATATCTTCGCAGATGTTGGCCAATTTAAACAGCTCGTGAGAAATACAAGTTAGAAAATAATCTGGAGCATTTGGAACAGTATTCAACTCTTGTGTATAGTGCTCATTTCCCTTTGAGTCTGTTAAGTAAAGCTAATGAAGCACTAACGAAGCTGGTTTCCTATGGATTTTTGTCTGGTGCTTGGAATTGCTGGAGTTTAGCAAAACATGAGCTTCCTTTGACTTTTTTTTGTTTTGCTTTTATGTGCTAGAGGCATTGACGGCATTTCTCCCTTTGCAGGTTGAAGAGAGAATGGGCTCCCAACTGCAAATTTTTTGTTGGCGAAAGAACTAATCCGATTTCTCTCTTCCAGCTGGGTGGCAATATTCACAAAACTTGCAAGAACCTTACAGCCCACCATGGAGATAATGATTAAAATAGGTCAGAAGATTGAGAAGCTGTGAAGAGGACTGTGGCAACGAGGCTGGAAAGGGCAGGCAAGCAGGGGAAAAGACCACCAGAGTGAAATAAATCGTGCAAGTCCCACTTTCCTAGATTAAAATGCATGAGTTTGGAAGGGAAAAAAGGCTATCATGGAGAAGGCTAAAGGAGACACATCAAAAACACATGTAACTGATGACTACAATCCATAATGAGTACAGAAGAATGCTTTCTAACTCATGATTGTTAATAGGCTAAACTAATTCTTCTCTCAAAATTTGCCAGTTGGAATACTGCTTTTTGGACTGGGATGTCACTCAGCAGAGCAGCATATTAAATATGATCTTCCAAGCTTTGAGTTGTAAAGTTTTCTTTCATGTGGCTGCAAGAACTGAAGAGGATTCAATACTCCTACGGTCTCTCCATGGCTTTGCTACTGACTTTCTAGTATAAGCCAACACAAGTTAAATCCTTTCTCTCTAGAGTTCCCAAAGCAGTTTTCTTGACTAAGTCTAATCAACCTCCTTTAAAAAAACTGTTGGCTTTACTTCTTTTTCATTCCCACCAACATGAGGTTCCTCCAAGGCAGCACACAAAAGCAGAAGGCAATTACTCAAGGCAGAATATTAGAAGTAATGGAAGACCTCAGCCTGAACCTGACCTGTTTATGCCCTTGCTAACATTTGAAGTGTAATGCAAAAGGCAATAAACACGCTGCTTAAGAAATACAAAAGAACCCAAAATACCAGCCAGCTCAACACAGCCAGCAGGCCAGAAGACAGCTGGCATCTGGAAACGAATGGAAGGAAATCTCTTTGGCATAAAGTTACATCTTTCTCACGGAAAACAGAATTAAATTAATTTTTTAAAAAACCAAACAACATAAACTAGCTATGGTTTTCTCAAATACATACTAATAATATTTTCCTATATTCTTCCTCCTTAAATGGAGTGTCTTTTATATGCACTCACATTATTGATTTCCTGCAAAGCATCTCCTTCCTACAGTACATTCCTGCTTCCAGCTGAAATCACTGTAAAAACTCACCACCTGTGTAGTCCATGAATTATTTTGAACTTCATAGACCTGAGACAAAACTATCTATCCACAGTTTTCCACTGTGCCTGCCAGAAAAGATGGCAATCAAGTATTTGCCAGGCACACCCATTTCTTCAGTAACTTTAACTATCACCTGAAATAAACTGTCTTGCAGGTATTTCCAATCAGAATAAAATTATTGGGTTCAAAGCTCCGTATAAGTTACTTTCTCAGTTCACTGAAATGTTTTTCACATTCACAGGTTACTATGCAAGTTGATTTTACTTCTGCACCTCTTTCCAGCCATAATTTTCCAAAGCACGTGTACGTTGAAGTGCATTCATTTCCATACATTAACCAGCATCCTCTATTCTGCATCCATGAAATTGCTTTATTAAAACTCACTATTAGCATTTTAGTATAAGAAAGATGCATTTGTGACACTAGTAGAGGAAGAAAATAAGAGCAGAATAATTCTGCCTCATCTTCATCATACCTTTCAAAAAAACTATAGGATTCATCATACAAAGAATGTGTCTTTCCAGTAATGGCACATTCTTCATACATATGCACAGTTATTCCAGACTACAGTTCATTATTTCCACAATAAAATTATTTCTATAGACATTTAAATAGTGTTCATAGCTTAGTTAAATGAAACAGATGCACAACAAAACTGTAGTCCCAGACCTCCAGACCAGGTGCTAATATTTTTCAATTGCTATGAGAAAAAGTGAAAGTTTATTGCAGAAAAAGTTTGAGAGAACGGCACCATCCGCGTAACCTCCATCACAGCGCGGTTCCTGGACTCTGCCTCTGAGCTACCACCATGTGGCCCTGCCCAAAGGGCTTCACCTCTGGTACCAACCCTGACACCACCAACACCCGGGTGCAGACCTCGAGGACCACAGAAGAGGCTAAGCAGTACCGGCCCCGCGACCTAGAAGTTACAGTGCTGTACGTTTCGTGAGGAAAAACACACTCACGGTATTCATCTTGAGTTTCCCTAAGGTATCTAGTGGTTGAGATAAAAGCTAGATGTTGGCATGGGAATGTCATGTTTATTTGCAATGTTTATGCAAATAAAGCCAGTATTTGGCATGCAAAGATCCATTTATGTATCTCTATGCCTGACTAGACACAGGAAGTCTTGAACCACACAATTGGGAAGGATTAAAAAAAAAAAAAGAATCAAACCACTTTCTTATGAGGTATTTGAAGGTGATGCCCACATTACAGTTTCTAATAACAAACATAAACAACCCAAGGTCTCCTCACTCCTGAAAATCCCACTGCAAATGTAAACCTGAAGGCAATGACAAAGCAGAAGGGCAGCACTTTGAGAGAAAACTCAAATTACGTTAAACATTTTTTCTTGTACGTCTCCTTCATACAGGTGCTCACAATTTCACTGTGGTAAGCATAGCCTACGCCAGAAAACTCTGATGATGGTTGTCTAAATACATGTTCTTATAGCAACTGCAATATGGGGATTTAACGACAGAATTCTTCAAGTGATTTCTGATTCATTTTTGCATCTCAATCTACAGCACAGAAAAGCTTCAGTCCTCATCTTTGTCAAGAAATGTGCAATTTGATGCATAAATGAATATTCAGATGATGAAAGTCCTTTAAGCGAACAAAAGCATCTTAGAGAAATACCAGGCTGCAAATCCTGCTCCATTCTGTGAACCGGAGAGTGGAAGATAATGACAGGCTTTTTCAGTTTGTCATCGCTGGGGAGCATGGAGAAGGCTGGAGACGACACAACGCCCACGCCAGTGGCTACCCCAGGGCAAAAATAATGCCTTACAGTTCAAAATGCCATTACATTAAATACCACTGCATCAGTCACGCGTGACAGTGCCAGCCACACACAAAGACGTGCGTTTGACTCTGGACTTCTGATGAAAAATGTTAATTTTTAGCTAATGTCATAGTGACTTGGCAAAAGTAGCAACCACCCTGCTGTTACCCCTACAAGGCAGGGAACACGGATGCTAGCTCACACGGGCTGACGGCAAAACAATAATTTTAAGCAGGAACTCCTGCACAAATATTTCCAAATACAACTTCATACATACTTTTCAATTTCTGCTTGACAGGACAAAAATGGTTTTTAAACAAAAGTCTGAGTAGAGATACTGAAATTCTTCATGATGTACAGTTATACACAACATTTACACCTAAGAACTGAGTACACAGCAAATACACAGTGCAGGTAAGAAAAAGTAGAAAGTGGTCTTTTACTAATAGGCTTAAAAAAAAAATTACTCTGGCTGCTGAAATAAGATTTAATTTTATTTCTGTCATGCTGCACTGGATTAAATGGCTTGGAAGTGTTCATATCGCAAGGTTAAAACACAAAAAGGTTGCCCAGGACAGTTTGGCTTTGATTCTTTGAAAGCGTCAGTTGCAAAATTGGGAACAATTTTGTCCCGTCAGCTCTTCTCCATATTGTGTCCTTTGTCTTGAGGAATCCCCCAGAACAACACCCACCGATGAGCAAAGCGTTTAGAAGGATTACTTCATTTCATGTTGAAAACCAACAACCTTTTGAATTCTAAGAGCATCTCACGTACCTTAGGAGACAACGTAATTAATGAGGTTTGGTTCCTCCTGGTTGTAATTTTTCAGCTTGAAATGCCTTGAAAATGCAGTTCCAGGCCATATGTAGAGCGCACTCTTGATCATTAAGGCTTTTAAAAGCATCTCAGATTAAACATGCAGAAATGAAAACATCCAACACTATTAAACATTGCAAAAATGTTTTATGGATACATATGCACTTACAATGATGTACTGCATATTTAAACATCGCCTGTCAGGCAAAATTAAGAGTTTGGGATTGACAAAATATGATTAAATTTTATTAGGCTGGTCCAATACATGAGGACTAGCATCGCAGCCTGTATTAGCATTATGTGGATCTTTTAACAGTTTCAGAGTGACTAGGTAATTATTTTTTATTAACGTTCTCTAGAGGGCCTAAAAGTCTATTTTTCAGAAGCACAAAGGCAGAGTTAGTTTATTTGAACTCACTATTGCTCAATCTACCTTATTCATTCACCACAAATGAATGAACCTTTGACTGCTAAGTGATGATATTGATATTAAAAAAAAAAGAAAAGAAATAAATCAAGCTTTGGTCTAAATCCTTGGAGTTATTTAGCTGCCTAACTCTCCATGAATTTCTTAAATGGCGTAATTGCCATTGACCTTCCCTGTCTTTGAGGCTCTTAAACACTCAGGGAAGGTCAGAGGCAGTAAATTGCCAGCACCCTTGTCTGAAGCACACGGATCAAGGCCAGTTTAGTACTTGCTTAGTTTAGCAGATAAAATGTGGAAGTCAGCATTTCTAAATAAATTATATGATTTCTAGGTAGTGATGTATGATTTTGATAAACATGATGAGTCATCATCTGAGAGAGAGGAAAAGGAAAGAAAATCTCAGGAGTTTTAAGAGAGGCCAAAGCATAATTCAGTCTGTCTTTTTAGTACATTAAAGATCCACTAAAAAAATCGGGTAAATAACCCTTGAACCAGCACTACTAACAAGATCCTTTTTGGTTACCTTTTTTTGGATCCCAGCTGCCTCAGTTGTAACGGAAGATGACTGAAGGAGGAGAAATTTAAGACAAATGTGTTTATACTGTAATCATATTGCTGGTAGAGCCACAGTCACCTCTATCTTCTACACAATGTAGGAAAGCTCTGCCAGTAGCCCAGGGCTGACCACAAATGCTCTATTTTCATTCCCTAATTAGTCTTCAGGCAGTTATCAGCTGAAAAGACGTCCCCTCCATTTCTCTGTTTTCCTTTCTAGAAAGTGAGAATTTCAGCTTAGGCACGAAAGAGCTGACGTACCAGGTTAGAGCTCCGGTCAGTTTGGTCCCATCTCCTGTCCCAAATGGTGCCAAGAGCGGTTGCCCAGAGAAGGCTGTAAGAGCAGGACAACCACACCGTCACACCTCCCCAGCTTACCAGGATTTGTAGCTCATGGAGCTAGTTGCTACTTATTTAGTAACCATGAAGAGATTTCTGCTGCATCGTCTGGCAAGGAGTTCCTGATTTTAACCACATATTGTGGTTAAAAATTATCTCCTTTTCGTTATTTTAAAACTCTTATCTGTGGACTTCATTATTTCACATCCCCCAGATTTTTTTTTTTACCATTTTCCTTTTAAATGACTTAATGCATTAGCATTTGCATTTAGAAACATTTGCACCTCTTAAGAGAGTTCTGAGGCAAAAGCTATTAAAATGTACAATCCCATGCGGAAAAATCTGGTTTTAAACATCAGCCTCCATGTTCTGGTGTGTCTCCCCACCCCGTTATCCCTGTTTTGGTAATAACATCCACAGACCATCCCAACGATGCTGTACCTGGAGGATGGTTTAAACAACTTGCCAACGATCAAGAGTAATGGTGGTTTATCTGCACAGCCGGCAATACACCATGCGCCACATCTTTGACTACAGCACCTGGAAAAATGACATTATAATTTGATCCCACTGGAGCAAAACGACCAGCCTGAAGAACATTTTGTAAATAAAAAGCATTGTTATTAGTAACATGTTTTGCACAGACCAAAGACACAGGTTGCATAAAAGAACGGGAGACTGAGGATTGCAATGCTGCTGCGGAAACACAAATGCTCTGCTCAAGTATTTGACTCGATGCTATATTTAGAAGCTATTTATTAAAGGTGAAGGTCTGATAAAGACATCTGAAGACTCACTTTATTTACAAGCAGTGATGTGTTTTTCTGTTAAATAGATGAGCTTTAGGATCATGTGGATTATCAGAAAGGACTATGGTTTCTGGTTTTATTAGGCATATTTTTGGTTAGTGTTTTTAGTAGACTTATCTTCTGTTATCTGTCATTGTGTGAGAGCATACTCGGCTATTTGTTATGATAGCCTGACCCCAAGTGATCTCTATCTAAAATTCAACATTTTTTTTAAATTTATGTAAAAACAAAACTTGGTATATCTTTTGAAAACAGCTGTGTTAGCACTGGTAGCCATTATTGGCTGGGATCAGTCTTTCCTAATATACACAGCAGGTCACCAGCTCCTGAATCTTTGCCTCAATTAAAAGAAAAAAAAAAGGCAAATCTTATCACTCACTTTGTGCATTTGTTTCTTCTGTAACAATTCTGAATGCCATCAGTTAGGTTTAGCTGCTGTATTAGCAAAATCTCAAACATACCAAGTTCCAACAGGGTTCATGGACCAAAGTAACACTCCCACCGAGGACAGGGCGGCAGCTGGAGCCACCGATAACCAGCACCAGAATTTAGTCGTGGAGGCTTCAAAAACAGCAAAGCTAAAACTGATGTCTTATTTGGCACCAGAAAATCCAAATGTGAGGCAAATCCAGGGGGTATCAGGCTTTCATTGCTCTGCTGCTCACAGAAGGGCTCGTTTTTAATGGATATTTGAGCTATTCAGATCCTGTATCCCTCTTGACCTTCCTACCTTGCCAGCCGCAAATCAGAGGACGTTGGGAACATGATGTCCCAGCATCCCTTCATCGAAGAAGGGCACTGCAGCGGGATGGCAATGAAAGGCAGTAGAGCACACTAATAAGACTTTATTGATTTGCCCATCAGAAGCAGCAATTTTACAGTTAGGCTCTACAGCCATTTAAGAGCTAGGAAAAAAGATTTTATTGAGAACTGAATCTGGTAAAAGCTAAAATAGTTTACTCCTACCCAAGTTATAGATGAGAAATGTTATGTAGAACATGGTACATTCATGTTCTTTGCCATGACTGTATGCTACTCATATACAGATGAATTCAATATAAATTGTTTCTTGGTTGCTCCTCAAAATCCCAGTGTCTCCGTATTTCTGTGGCAGCTACGGCCATTCACTCTGCAAAATCCAGTACTTTTCTGCTTGTTTTACTTGTTCATATGAAACAAACTCCAACTTTCATTATTCAGGTAAAGGGACAGTAATCCAGATGAAGAATTTAATTATTTATCGTGTTTCGTACTGAACTGGGGAGACTCAACTTGATCCTTCTAACCTAAGGATGTATTATTTCTATGCATCTGCAAACAATTTATTAAAATTTCCAAAGCTTACTACAAAGTATTATGCAGTTCAAATAGCAATTATGTAGGAAAACTGAAGCTGAGATAGCTGGAGTACTTGGGTCACCAGACTGCTGTGTTTCTACATAACTTGTCTTTGATGTAAAAAGTACTGCCTCGTATTTATTTACTGTGACTTGATCTGTTCCTACTCATTTGTAGTTTCTCCATCATATCCTTCTAGTCGTGTCCTCCACCAGTTGTACCTGCAGTAAGAGTTAATACATGACCAATAACAGCATGTAACTTTAGGAAAAGAGTAAGAAGCAGTAGATCTTGCTTACAGCTGGATAAATTACACAAACATTTTGCAACACAGCCACGTCTCAAGAAGAGGGTGTCTGGCCAAACATACGGGCTCTCGTCTCCACCTCATCCCACTGTTCTCCAAAACAGTTTCTCCAAGAAATACTTTCAAGATTCACCTGTCTGCCAGGCAGGAAAGCCAAATATTGCTTTTGCAGAGTTAGGTGTAGCATTTCTGTGATGGTTAGAAAGGTCAATAGGCAAGACGAGAGCACTCTCCTCTTTCTGAGGCAGAGGCCACGATTCAGGAATGTATCTGAGCACACGCTTACTTTTAAGTATATACTCAAATACCAATTCAGTCAAGAGGAAGCAAAGGGCACAGACACGTGCTTCATGGGTAATATTTCCTTCCCAGGCTCAGGCGACCTGACAAAGGTCAGGTTTGCACCTTTTCATGCTTTTTTGCTACACTCATACCAAATGTTTTTTCAGGCAATTTCATTTAATAATTTCGTAAGATGAAGAGCTGGAATACAAACTTAGCATATCTGCAAACTTCTGTAAGATGCCATTGCTATTGTAATTGCAGATCTCATAGTATTTCAGATACAATAATCTGAAAAATAACATTAGTATTATTAAGACACATATACAACATACGCCGGTAGCACGTAGGGGTGTAAGCAGAGCCCTGCCATGACAGGCACTGTATCACCCCAGCACACGGGAGGACAATCCTGTCCTCAGGGAGTTTCAAACCCAATGGTTCTCAGGTTTCACAAGCATTTTAAGTCAATGTCAGTGCAGGTTGTCAGGAAAAGACAAATCCTGGGATCCCAGCCACTCTTACCAGCAATTGTGCACCTCATGCAATGATCTAGATAAAGGGTACTAAACCCAGCTGAACTGCAGCCTAGCAAGGGGAGGTTATTCTTCAGTTTGCTCACATATCACCAGAGACAGCACAAACATCTCACCAGGGACCAGACAACCTTTTTCAAAGGTAGCCCACGCACTTAGACTGGCTTACCCCAACTACGAAACCACAGACCTAATGACTGACACCAGATGGTCAAGTTTTTCCTCTTTAGAAGCAGACAACATCCCGTAGCATCCCGCTATCGAAACCTCCCCCCCAAACATTTTGCAGCATGTTTGAAATGCATTACCAAATTAAATTTGGCATATAAAACAGAAATTGAGAAATTGTTACTGCAAACATGTCAAGCATTGTTAATATAACTTCCAATTCTTTCAAAGTTTATCTGATTTTGAATTTACTGTAATGTTAAAGCACAGACTTACTGGCACAGAACGGATAACGACCTTGAGCAGAAAAGCAAGTCAATATAGGTTAGGGGTTTCTGACAAGAAGTATTTATTTAGATGCTGCAAGATTTATGTCCTTACCGCTGATGGATTCAAATTAAGTGATTGGTAAATAAATTAAAAAAAAAAAAAAAATCATTAAACCAAGACATTTGCCTCAAAGATTGTACTTCTGTCTTCACTGTCATTTAATGGATCATTCCCTGGCAGATGATTAAAATCTAAGGGATTTATACCAGACACTCAAGGTTAAGAATTTCTCCCAGTCTAAGTCATAGGAATGGGAATAAATCTAAGAATAAAAATCACAACCAGAAATTTGCAAAACTATGAACTTTTGGTTACAGTATTTGAAGGAGAGGTTTGCTTTTATAAAAATCCATTTAATTCAAATCTAGATGCATATCATTAATGTTGAAGTTTCTCAAAGTTTGGGTTTTCTTCAGACCCAGGTTTTGATCACTGTCTGATCGGCCATGGAATTTACATACTGGAAGATGACATTTTTCAAGACAATCTGACCACCTATTAACCATCATCAGTGGATTTTGCCTACAAGTCAACATCTTACTTGCAGTTTCGAAAAAAATAGTTCAATTAGAGCAAGCAATAAAAACTGAATTTTAAACTATTAAGATTTCTCTAACCTTATAGAGAGAAAAACAGTATCATTTTTCCCTTGTGGAGGACAGAGCATTAGTTATCATAACGACTGCCACTGCCTCTCTGTCGCCTGTTTCGAAGAACCTAAGAGCTACAGCTTTCCATCCAGCAAGCGATGGACTTTAAGAGAACCTCAACCCTTCAAAAAAAGTTATCATTTACCAAAACAACAGAAAACAGTCTCTTTCAGAGATGAAAAAGGCTCAGCACCCAAGCCAGCACCTCAAACCTGCGGCAGCCCATCACTTCAAATAGATTATTAGACATCAAGGACCAGTCAGCAACGCAGACCTGGTCAATCTGCCAGTTCCCTCCTTGTCAACATCCAGTACGTGGACGTCAAGGATTCGAGATAAGCCGAGGGGAACATCAAGATAAGAAAACACTGTTTTCACCCCTAGGAAAACCTGCTGTCATTTTGACCACAAAAGAAAAGATTCTCCATGGACACGCGACTATAAACCTTTAACCAGTTAGCAAATTGAAAACTTAACAAACAGATCTGAATATTTACATTTGGATATATACACCCAGCGTATATGTATCTTGGAACAGATTTGTAAATGTTTCCACTCTGTACTGCTTGTAAAATTTCAGAGTTTGGACAGGTGCCCTGGATGCTACGTCATTGCATTCGCTGCCAGAGTAAGAAGGGGGCTAATAAAATAAGCATTAGCAGGAGAACACAATGTGAGAAGCAAATTTTTAGAAGGGAGGCCTTCTTCAGGTTTATGCTTTTCAGTATCAGCCTCAAAAGGAAACGAGTGGGTAAGAGAAGAGAAGAGGAAAGGCAGGTGGCTCGCCAAATGGTGTATTCAGACCGATGACAAATTTTCACAACAAAGACATCACAACTAGAAATGTAGATGTTGAAAGCCCAGCTTCTATTTTATTGAACGTCTGCTGTGAGAGGAGATGCTTCCAGCACAATTAAGATCAATTTTTAGAAGTAAATTTTTAATTAAACGAACATAAAACACAAAAGATCTAAACCATCAATTTTTCTTAAGTTACAGACTAAGACTCATTCTGTGTTTTGATTTTTGTTGCATTTATCTTTATAACTGTTTGGAAAATCTATTCTAGATGTAGGCAGTTCTGCAGATGCAGGAGCAGGCACTGGAAGTTACCTCCATTCCAGAGAGGATTATGGCTGGGAAGAGGCCATCAGCATCTATGTAGGCCCCCCATAACCCAACTTGGCATTCTCTTTTCCCAATAACATTACAAACCACAGTTCCCACACCGTAACACCCGCACATAGTGTGTGGACCACTGCAAAGTGCTCTACTTGTGCCGGGTAGAAGCTGTAGCAGCCCCTGACCCTCACCTGGGCAGTGAGGTTAAAACAGGCCTTAAGAGTTGACCAGCAGTAGCTTACTCCTGCAAATAAGATGAAATCCCAGCTCCAAGGTTTCCCGTGTTGTTTTCCAAAGTGTCTGACAAACCTAGGTAATGGCAGGACTGACACTTCCAACACTCGTCAGAGAAATGAAATAAAGTCCCTTGGAGATAAGGAGATCAAAGCTGGTAACACAGCAAATGTTGCAGGACTGAACAGGTGAAGCTGGGATCCCAGTTTGTGAGAGAAGGATGATTTTTTTTTTCTTTTTTCCTATCACGAAACACCTCCTCCACACCCCACAAAACATCCCTCCAACCTATTCCCCGGCTTTCCTTCCTCGTCTTGCTGCTGCAAAGCAGCTCCAACAGAGGAAGGGGATGACGAGAGCAGCAGCGAGGAGGGACCAGGCGCCCTGGAGGTGCAGGGAGCCCGGGGCTGCTGCCGAGGGACCCCAGCGCTGACACGAGAGGGGCTGCAGGGCACCCAGGGACCCCACAGCGTTTTGCGTCAACATGAAAAAGGAGGTTGCACTGGCCCCTTTAGGAAGGCTGTGCCCAGGATGGGAGAAGAAAGAAAAGAAGGAAAAAGGATGAAGAGAAGCATCCTTCTGCACAGGTGGGATGTCCAGGAGCAAGGCAGAAGTTGCTGTCATCAACAGTGGTAACTGAAGAAGTCACATACGGGAGCACCTCTACTAATTAATATTTTACCAACTGCTTTCTTTTTTCTTAATGCTGTTGAGAAAAAGCAGAGGGTGGTTCATAAGGACAATAAAGCTGCATTTTCCACTCTTCCCAAATGTGTTAAAAGACGTTTTTGTCCTCAATTCATCTATATAAGCAAATTAGGACACAGTGTATTGAAGACCAAACAGTTGTTTATGAACAGGATACTTAATTCAAATGGATGACAGATAGAAGTGAGATTTTCAAGTTTCTAAGTTGTTTATGATAAATAAATATATGCCTGTACAAGTTCACTTCATGATAAAAAAATATTGGATGAGAGTCAGTAGAGTTGCACAAGAAAGCAAACATCATCCAACACATATACAGAGGCCTATGAGAAACTTTTCCTTAGCTTCCTTACACCCACTCACATGCAATTCACTTTGTTTTCTTTTTAACCAAGGAGAAAACAGCTTCACAGATAGTATTAATCTTTGCTTGACTAATTGAAGATCTTGCAGTTAACTTGCATACTTGCAGGTATAACTAGCGCATCAACTCCATTGTAGAAGCATTAAACAAAGTACTTTTACAGATAATTATACACCAAAATAAAAACAGAGGAAACCTTTTGAAAAAAACCCCACTCTATAAAACAGAGAAGCTTCATTGCATCCACAGTACAACAGGGTCCCATGTACACCACCAATCCAGAAATGGGACATTAAAGGCTATTTCATATGATGATAATCTGCCAGACCTTTCTGGAGCATTATAAAGTCATTGAGAGCTGGCGACTCAAATATAGAAAAATAATAATGCTTCACGCCCTTGCACCACGGCCGTTTGCGCATTGGCCGCTACTACCCTTCGCTGTCCTGCAAAACATAAGACTTAAAAGGTGACAAATCCAGGAACTTCACCTTTTAATTCTTTCTTCTCCCCTCACTTAGGCCAGCACAACTCTCCCGTGGTGTCACACCGTCACCCAAGGAGCAGAACTTGCTCTTCTCAGTCCCTTGCTCCTGCCCTGCGTTGTTCCTCCCATTGCACCAGCACGCGTAGAGCCAGGCTGCAAGCTGGAGCAGCTAACTCATCTGACATAAAACCAAAATACAAAAATCCAGCAATTTCTCTTGGATTAATGTTACCTTGCGTCGGTTCCTCAGCCCATGTCGATGCACAGCTGCACATACCCCCGCGCTGGCACGGTGGAGGAGGCAACGGTGGAGGAATGTGAACAAGCTGCCAGGGGAAGGTGGGACTGTTTCTCTTGGCAACAATGCCAACTTATGCCAGTTAAAAGCAACTGTTATTTAGGGCCATAATAATTGCAAGTTGAAGTATTTTTTGTTACGTGTTTGTTTGGTTTTCTACTTTTATTTTAGCCAAAAGAATACAAAAGTCAAAGTTTAATAAAAAATAATCCATCGGAGTCCTTCTCCCTTGAGTTTCTGTAAAATCAAACATGCTCTTTCAGCCATCATCATCAATCTTATGCCCCATACAACTTCCTTAGTAGGATGCCTTGAGGATGAACAGCAAATCTTCCCAGCTACTTTTTAAATTACTCTCAGTACCAAAAGGGACCCTTTGTACTGTATTAAGCACGAAAGCAGCATCTCAGAGCTGTTAACTGTAACTGTTCAAAAGGATTAATCTGGCATCGGAGTAGTGGCAGAAACTGATCACAGCCTTATCCTGGATGGGACTACAAAATAGATTAACAAGGTTCTTGATAGTCTTTCTGTCTCATCTACATTTCATTTTAGGTGTTGCCATACTCTGTCATTGCAATCACTGGTAGCTACCTATCTCTAGCTGAAGCAGTTGCATTTTGGAAGTAAAGAAATTCATGTCTTTCACAGGCCAAAAATTCTTACCATTTTCCTCAGGGACATAATACATTACAGAGTCATTTTTAAAGCTATATATCAGTTTGAATACGGATTTACTCAGCTTCCTGACACTAATATTTCCTCTGCAGACATATATGCAAGAGCCGTTCCCCTGCAGCAATACAGACACCGTGACCTAAAACTTGTCATGATCTAGCCAGATGCCCACAGAAACAGGCACGTTTGCTGAACTGCCGCAGTAATGAATGTAAACCTCATGCTGCAACAGCGAAGATGAATATTTTGTTTCCTCAAATTGACGTAGGCTTTTTTAGGTGGCAGTAATAGGAAGACGAAGTCATCATCTAGTCTCAATCACAGTCAAGAATGACATTAGTGGCTTCAAAAAAAATCGCAAATTACAGTGGACATAAACAAGAACAGGATCCACCAAACCTGTTCAATTCCTTTTCTTACCAAAGTTTTCCAAGGATTCAAGTCAAAGGTCACAAGTTATTTGTACAGAATAACAAGAATTTCTCATGAATAGAAACAAATACTCATCTCTTGTAATGATAATGCTGCATACTGGTGAGCCACGGTCATGAAAAACAAGAACGAACTGTAAGTTTGCAGCCAAAGTGTCAAAGAAGAGGATGGGCAGGCTGTGGGAGATCTCTTCTGATACCAGAGTTCTAGAGATCTCAGTGATCTTTACCTTCCTTTACTTGTGACCCAAACCATTCTCATTAGAAAGGTCTTTTGTGACCTACTTTTAACAAGACTGAAACTCTACCGTCAGCAAGCCCTCGTGAAGAACACGGGTTTGACACTAGCGTACCAAGTCCTACCAGCAGCCGTAGCTTGTCCCAGTCCAAGGCTGAGCATTCAGTGGCATTTAGCCACAATAAAACCCTTGTGTACAGCAACACATCAGGCTCTCCCGTGAAATACATGCCCTGATCCCTGGCAGAAAGGTAACGGGGAAACCAAAAATAAAGAAATTCAGGAAGAAATTACTAGATTCTTCGAGAAATTCTCTGCCTCCACAAATTCTGCTACCTGTGAAGCAAACATGTTTTCTGTGCCAGTTCTCTCCACTGTTTTTGTGATCCCAGTGACTTACCCAAAACATTTTGTGACTAATGGGAATCTGGAAAATTATGCCCTACATATCCGCAATATACAGATATGGCACAGCATGTGGAGAGGTCAGATAACTGCAGCAACTCTAGTATTTACATTTTGTTTTGCTTTTAAAAACCTTTTGAGTCTTCCATTAGATAATTACAGGTTTCACATTCTCACTTTCAAGGTTTATTTTCAAAACACTTCTGTCACTGAAGCAATTTCTTTCTAAGTTATCTACTTGCCAAAAGCAATTTAGGGACTTTCACATGACAGAAGCGAAGCACACAAAGTATTCTCCTCTTGCATATAAAATAGTGGTATTTAACTACTTTTTCTCTCAATATTATAAAAATAAACATGTAAATCAACCTGCCATTTTACAACTAGCGTGAAAGTGCCTTAGTACTATCATGACATTCACGTAACGTAAGCTCAGGGTAAATAAGAGATTTCGCACATTCAGTACAAGGGACATATGGGCTTCCCTATACATGAAAACACACACGATGCTGACGAAAGTAGGTAACAAGATATAGAGCTATTAAAATCAATGTTTAGGTTTAAAAAAATGCATCAGAAGCACAGGACAAATGCTGCAATTTTATTCTTCTCCTCGTGATGTTTAAGGAGTAATGCTGAGATACTTGGTTAGGTTTTTTCCCCCTCTCATCCTTTACCATAGAAATATCAGAAATTATAAGTCTAGCCTACCTACTTTTTCCCTAGAAACCTTCTTAACCGAAAACTTTCCTGAAAATCCTTGAGAGAACTTACCAAATACAACCTGAACTGCCTCCATACTCATCCAACCTTTAGCAAAGTGTTCTTCAGATGCTAATACTAAATAGGAGAAAATCCCTCAATTAAAACAGCTATCAAAATAAAGACCTCAGATAATTTGATTTCCATCATTTTTAGAATAAATTTGGAACCGACCGGTATCTGAAATATATCCCATTTGGTTTAGGTCATGGTGCACAGAATCAATCTGATCAGGTAATCAATATTAAAATGGTATTATTAAAAGAGAAATCAGTAATTCCATACTTGATACGATGCTTTCCTGCATAGCTCCAAACAAATTGTGTGAAAAAACACAGCAAAATTTCAGCTTTTGATGGTAGTGAGGCTGCTCCATTAATCTCTTTTTTTTTTAATAGAAGACGAATGCTACCTTAGGATTCAGATATAAGCAAAAGCAAGACTTGTTAAAACCCCTCTTCAGATAACGATAAGGCTTAACATTTCCTCTTAAGAGGACAGAGACGATAACTGAAGATGTTCCATGTTAATAACTGGTTTTAAAAATAAAAAACGGGGTATTTCTAAAAGGCGCATCTAACGCACAAAGGCATTTTTAGGTTGATCAGCTGTACCAAATTCATCATATACCAAACACAGACCCACTGGAGTTTTGTGTGTGCACAGTACGTGTATGTGTGTGTTCGGCACTATCATGCTGACATCTGCTCCCTTAGGGAAACACACAAATGGCCAGCTCATGGCCTTGATGGTGGACTCAGAACAAGGGGTTACATATGAATGCCTAAGAGCCCACCTCAAGAAGATTAGGTAGGACAAGTTCAACAACGATCAGCTACAATCTTTAATCTGGCTGAACAGCATAGCTCTGCCTGGGAACCATTATATTTGAAGAATTGCACTTTTTTCCTCTTTTGCATTTCTAATCTGGGAAGCAATTCTCCTAGCAAGTTTAATACACATGCTGGCCTATCTGTTGGGAGGGATGAAGACCAAGCACTTAGGAAGAGTATCTGATAAAAACAACTGAGAAGTCATATCCTGCTCCACCTTCAAGTCTGAAGGAAAGGTTATTTCTGGGAGGATGAGAGGCACGGGCAGCAGCGGCAGCAGGGGAGGGACGGCAGCTGCTCCTAACACAGGCATGGCTGGGAGAGGAGCAGAAAGGCTGAGCGGGCTCTCCTTATGCTCAGGCTGGTCCCACTCCAGACAGGCTCTCTGCGCACAAGCCACAGGGCAGCTGAGCATCCCCTGAAATGAAGATGCCCAAGCTGCTGTACCTTATATCGGCTGGCCTTGATGCCCTAGCAGCCCTCCGACAGCCATGCTCTACTAGAAACAGAAACCATGCAAACCCTACACAAACCTGAGCACAAGAGAGATGCGGCGAGCAGCCACCTTGGGCACTGCCTGATGAGCAGGCACAGACCTCAGAAGAGGACGGAGAACCTCCTCTCCCAAGCACTAACATTGCCCCTTTGCTAAATAAGGTGGTGCGGACCGAAGACCATAGGCATAGGTAAACGCTGCTGCCCCAACCCAGCCTGCTACCGCTCCCGCCGAAATCAAAGGTAAACAACTGCGACAGCAGCAGGGGACCCGGTCTTGAACAAACATCTCTAGCTGAGTGGAAATGGTGAATCACATTTTCTGTATTTTTAAGTGATATTTGTTTCTTTTTATGAAATGATTTATTTAAAGCCATTTTACAGCCTAAACTTTTCCAGATATTACACTAAAAAAAATAAATAATCGCCATTCTTTTTATAATGTACATCAGCTTTCTTTCGTTATCTTGTTTTTTAAAAAGCCATGAAACTATTACTTTTTGAACTGATGCAAAACTAAACCTGCTGCTCTGAAAAGCCCATAATTAAGAAGGCTGTAATCATTTTTCACTCTCTGGCTCCTTTTCCAAGTGTACGTCATTCTTTTGTTCCTCCTGCAGTATATTCTCATGGCAGCAGCAACCATGCTGATCCTAGGCATTAATTACTGTTTAGGAGAATGGCAAGGAGGCGGGCAAACAGAATGGAGAGCGCAAAGAAAACAACAGTATACAATTCCACAAAACCCCTCGCTGTGATATTTGAAAAAGCAGCTTACAAATACCTACCCACACAATGCTTATTGGAGGATTTATCTGCTCCTTTTAAGGACCTAACCTTGTAACTAAGATCTTTAGTTCCTCAGTCTGAGGAACATATTGACATCAAAATCTATTTTTAGTTAACCAGAACAAAAGCAAAGAAATCACTGCTAAAAGAAAATGTATATATATTTATGGGAACAATTTGCCTGGGTTATTTTGAAAGTGTCTCAGAGAGGTCTAGTATTCATCTAAACTAACATTTATTTCTACACAATAGAGAGTAATTAAAATTAGCCTGGGTAGCAATGAGGTTCTAATGGAGCCTCTTCAGGTCCTAGTGACAGCTTCTAGACATCTAATGACAATGTGGCGAACGAGGAGATCCACAGACTCCTACCACAATCCTCTAACTGTAAAATACATGCTAGAGATTTTCACATGAAAAAGTTGGTATCTGTAGAGTTGTCTTCTGTTTAAGGTATTAATAATTCAGTAATTATTAGTGAAGAACAGTAATTATTCAAATCATTTGATAATTCCGTTTCAAAAGGCGTGCACAGCAACCAATGTTTCCTATCCCATTTCAAACTCAGAATTGCTATTTAACTTATATGTAGTAATATTCTTTTTGAGGTGAAGGTCAGAATCAGGCCTGGTTAAAAAAGATTTTTTAAAGGACATAAACATTTTATGTGTTTGGCTCTTAAAAGGGTACAGAATGATCCGAGGCCCCACAGGGTGAGATTTATGCTATCAGTGTTTGCGTTTCGTATTCAGCTTATGTTTAGAGCCATATCTGCCTGAGCCAGCTAAGTTCAAAGCCTGGCTTACTAGCTCAGGTACAATAATATGCTAATGCAGCTGTATATACGTTTTGGGTTGTGTCTGCCTCGTGCTTAATCAGCTCAGAGCTGGGGCAAAACAAGGCAAAGGTTATCTCTGAAAAATCATGAAATACATAACTAAAGAAGTTATTTCTACAGATGGCTGGCAATGAAGATTTGATGACCTTTTTCATTGGAAGAGAATTGAAATTTCAGTGACCATATTCAAAGACCAAGGTAGAGCACAGCCTTTAGTTTTCTGAATAACACAAATACATCCATGCTGATATTTTCTCTCTCTCTCTCTCTCCATTCTATGATTCTAAAATTCTACAACTTGACTAGCAGTAATCAGAACTGTTGGCGTGAGAAGAAACCAAGGAATCCAGAGCATCCAGGAAAAAAATCTGAAGGAAATACCATCCAAAATTCTCTCACTGTCTCTAGCTGCTTTCCAAGGGACACTATATTCCAGAATTTGGATTGAAAAAGAAACACAGATGTTGCATAGTGTCTATGTATATATACACCTCAGAATTTGTTCTTGTATATAGTATCGTTGATAGCATCCAAACTCTCAGATACTACATGCACATATGTACACATACGTATGAAATCACGTACAGCCTTTAGGCCAAGAGTTACACAGAAGTTTGTACCCTTCTACAGCCCTCCTTGTTCATGATCTCAAGTTTCAAATAGCCT
The DNA here is from genome assembly GCF_047370975.1 of Nipponia nippon. Lineage (NCBI taxonomy): Eukaryota > Metazoa > Chordata > Aves > Pelecaniformes > Threskiornithidae > Nipponia > Nipponia nippon. The sequence goes on along the minus strand of NW_028262291.1, from coordinate 4,626,948 downwards.
GGTGTTAAGCATAAGGATGCATCAGCTCTTGATGTCTCTTGAACTCTGATGCCTCTTGGACTTGCCAGGCTCCTTAATTTTAAATTTAATGTCTATCGATAACACCATGGTAACAAAGCTTGCAAGGCAGATGACAGTGGTTTGTGAATTTATATCACAAGTCTGCAGCAGGGTTTTTTGCCCTTCCTGATGTTTTTACATATATATGTGTGTGTATATCTATCTATCTCAGCACTTTTCATCTGAAATTGATTCTAACCCAACATCACCACAGCATAAAGCAACGCCTGATTTACAAGCTGAGGTATTACTGTGACGTGACATCTATCAAGAAAAAAAAGACATATTTCCTAGGATCAACAGAACAGTTACTAAGAGCATAAATTGTAAAAACATTTAACTAAGCACACTAATCTATCATGCTAATCTTGAAGCATTAAGTGTAAAATAGAACACTTCACAGGCCAAGAATGCCAAACATGCAAACTGATAATGGTTTAAACCGGTCTAACTATGCCAGATCTAGCTCTGCCAGTTTTCCAGCAACCATAAAACACTGATAGAAACTTTAATAATTATGGCGTGAAAAAAAAAAATCATATTATCTGTGTACCAATAGATTATATATTAACACAGGAATACGTTTACGGGATAAAAATTTCTGATGGAAAGATACTCAAATTCAAAACGATTCATATCTGCTCTAGACTTCTAAATCACTTCCATCTGGTAAATACTATCACCAGCAGTAAAAAGATACCACAAGGCTTTGTTCTGAGACACTGTAACCTGCTATTGTGCAGGAACACACAATAAAGTTCATCCAGCAATATGGACTTCCGAAAACAAAGAAAAAGTCAACCTTTACCTTCACGAGATGCAAAATCCTAGAAAAGACATGGTGTAGCCTGATAGTGTGTAGCAAATTGATATTTTTAAATGGGATTTACTTCTGGGTCTTCCTCTATAAAGGATGCAACATATCATCACACTCGTATTTCTCCTTCTCCTTGATTCAGATGGAAAATTCTCTTCTTACTGCAGGAAACTCTTGGCGAGGCTAGTTCACCTCAGTCACTTACAGCTTCCAGCAGTTCTCTGCCCATTTATTGCATCCAGACACTCATTAAGTCTGGGAATGAATCAGCATTTTAAGGAAGGCACAGAATGAACATCATTTTAATGATTATTTGCTGAAAATTCAGACCTTCTCATAGATACAATGACATGCAGAAGAAAAAAAAAAAAAAAGACAACACACAAAACCAGTATTCTTGGAATATCTCTGAAGTCATTGCTGTTGAGAAAAGTTTGTTATTCCCACTAGAAGTGGTATCACTGTCTTAGTCATCAGCCTAGGGACAGACTGAAGGGGCCAGACAGTGCAGACAACTGCATTCAGATTAAAGGCCAATCTGAACCCATTTGCCTGTCAGGATTTGGTCCCATGAGTCAAACTTTCATCTTCATTTCTTGCAATGCAAGTTATTTATGTTGGAACAGAGTATCATAAACCTGATAGTCGTCCTCTCTAAAAGAAGCCCCCAAGGGCTCAATGCGATGGATTTTCAGACTAAGGCTCTCAAGAAACAATAATGAAAGAAGGGCAAGGCTGCTATACTGGAGGAACCAAAAGCAAAAAAAGCTCTCTGGCTTTGTGGTTTTTTTTTTTGGGGGGGGGGCGGGGGGGCGGGGGGGAGGAGGGTAACAGAGGGAAAGTTAGTACGACTGCCAGAATTTACTTTAGGTACAAATATAGTTAAAAATAAGATTGGAGACTTGTGAAACCCCATTAAGGTATCCAGTTCTCTTGTGGATTCTGTCCCTCTGCATCCCTTCTTTCTAATCCTGGGTTCTTCTCATTCGTGGTACATTAGAATTTAATATGCTGTCCCTTAACATTTTAGCCATATACTCTATATAAAAAAAAAAAACAAAACAAAACCAAACACCAAAAAAACCCAGCAACAACATCCTCTTGATTCTCGTTGCTGTGATTGCTTCCTTGGTGCAATAAGTTGAACTCCACGAGATCTCCAAAAGGCTGAAGAACCTTTCCAGAAGCTATATGCATGTAAAGGACCAGGGCTCTGCTCAGCCACAAGCAAGCAGGGAACAGACCGAAGGTGTCCCTAACTACTTGACATTGCTCCTCTAGATGAGTGTTACAGGTGCATTACAGATAAAAATAGATCATGCACCACTTTGTTGCTCACCAAAGCACTTCATGTAAAGAGGGAAGCACAACTTCCAGGGATTATTTCTAAGGACTCTGTGAGCTGAAGTTGCTCATCAGTACAAGACGACAGTCACAGACATAAAACCTTCACCAACAGAGCTGCCCTTTTATTCCAGAGAAATTGAGTAAAAGGAATGTGTATGCATTAGAAGTGGCTGCTGAATCAGAGCATCAGGAGGGTAATGTCTCCATTAGAAAAAGTCAACATGGTGATTTTAACAAAATGAGATCTACTATCAATCAATAGTTTGGCAACGATGCAAATTGTTGGGGTATGGCAATAAAAAGGCCTCTTGGTCTTCTGATTAAAACATTTCCCTGCTTTGGGTACATGTAAGCTTAATACAAAAAGGTCTGAGAAAGAAAATGGAAGCTTCATTTTATAACTCAGGCCATTACAATAGCAAATTGAGCAATACGCCCTTTAGGTTTGTTTCATTATAATTTGATTTTTACAAGGAAGCAACTGAGTATTGCTTATGGATAGAAACACTGCTATCACAACTGAATGTTTACTCTAAATGAACTATGTACATGCCTCAGGTACTTGACAGACCTTGTTCTTCAACTATTCCATGTTTGTTTCTATATGTCTATTCTAACCCTCATCAGAAAACAACAACAACAAAATATTAATATTACCCTTAAATTATTTTCAGACAATAAAATTAAACTTTACCTCAAAATCTTTTGAAGACTCTGCAGTTAGGGCGTCATGTGAAAAGAAAGCTAAAGGAAATTGAACCAGCTTTGCAAATGGCTTGAGGATGATTTAAATTGAAAGGATCACACCTCACCTGTTATTTTATAAATTTAAGCATTAGAAATATTCTTGATGTGCCTTTTTTTCCCCCGTAGCATATACAACGATATACACATCTGCCAAGTTAAACAGGAATATGGGAATTACGTACAACGTCTTCCTTGGCAATCAGCTGTGACTACAGCTCATGTAGACGTGCCCAAACTGGCTTTAAAGCAGCGTGATAGTGATCGGTAGCGCAGAGCTGAGTGTAGGCCACAAGATTCATCCCAGCAGCAGCAGAGGTGCTGTGAGCCTTCTGCTGATGGTGCTCTTCTTCAGTCAGTGAATCAGTGGGAAAGCTGCAGAGCATCAGGTTAGGCTGGGGTATGTCTACATGAATCTACATGTCTTCAGGAAGATGAAGTCTGTTTACATATTTACATTTAAATTCATAAAGAAGTAGGGGATGGATAGTCACTGCTATGCTAATTGAAGTGCTTAATTCCATCTTTCTGTCATTTCTTGTATTTAAATCAGAGATAGCAGAAGATTCTCTATAAAATCCCTTACAAGCTATCGTAAAATACACGATACATTGCTAGGCATTGGGAAGCTAAGAAATTCATACATTTTCATGCCTGATGAATAAACAAGAGGAAAATGCAGTAATGAATCAAAACATGTAAATGACAATTATCTCAAAGGTCACTGTATTTATGGTGCTTATTATATATTAATGAAATATGCTTAATGAACATCCTTCCAATTATGACTGCGTGAAATCCGATAGCAAATGCAGCAATCACAAATGTGTGAACAGGATTAAGCTTCTCCCTAACTTCACAAATTAAGCATGTGTGTGAATATTATATCAGATCCAGGCCAGAGCATTTAACAGTACGTAAGTACACTCAAGTCAACATCACAAAATATTACATGAGTCAATAGTATCTATGGGTCATGATTCAGAGCTATTAACTTATCCTTTCTTAAATCATCAGTAAAATGTGACATTAATAAATGTCTCAATGCCTTTGCAAACAATAAATGACTCATGATGCTTGTTATTAATTATAGTTGAAGAATACTCTGAATGTGTATTTTTCTTTAAACTGACATCTGCAAAATTCATTTGAAACAGATGTGGCCCATTAAGCAAGACAAAGGAAGAAAACAGGAAAAAAGAAGACATTTTTATCCCTTCTTCCCTCATTCCCACCTGAAAGTCTGGTAAAGCCAACATATGCCTTCAAAGGTATTAATAATGCTGCTTTATCCCATACAGAATTATTGTCCTGAGAACAAAAAAAAGACAAGTAAATCTGAACTACTCACAGACATTTTGACTTGTGATAAATTTACAAAACATTCATCAGAGCCCACAGCATATCTTTTGAACCTACATAATTTAAGCTTATTGAAAAACGCTCTCAGCAGGAGTCAGATTTTTGTGCTTAATAAGATACTCCCAATTTGGGGGTGGTGGGGTGGTGGTGATGGTGTTTTGGTTGGTTGGTTGGATTTTTTTAAATGCAATTCATTTTTCTAAACACTTGCTTTTCTACCAAGTGAAAAACCTTTCTGGTCCAATGTTTCATTTGCTGTGATCTGCACAAAATATCAATATCTGTCAGTAATTCTAAACTAACAAGAAATAAATTGGAAAGGCCTATAAGAACTCTCTTTTGTAAATTTAGTTAAAATATTAGTGGCAACGCTGTCATCCTTAGCCTCAACCAGTGACTTTTTACTCATACTATATATCCCAATCTAAGAATTTGCTATTTAAGATTATATAGGACTTCCTTACAGTCTTTAACAGATATTTGTCATGTGTGAGATTTCTGTTCAAGTCCAGGCATAGTTCAAGGGAATTTCATGATAGAACTATACAAGTGAAACAACGCGCAAGCGTTTGCGTAATAGAAAAGGACCTGAAATACAGATGAAGTTTCAGCTTAACACGAATCAAAAAGAGCTCCATGGGAAATCTCTCCCTCACTTGAGACCGGAGTTAGGTAACTTAATAACTAAGAAAGGACTCTTATTCAACTAGTTTCTTTAAAAAAAAAACAAAACAACACTATACTTGCTGTAACTTTTTTAAATTGGAGGTTATATAGTGAAAAGATCTGGTCTAATCCTGTAGAGATTTCTTCCCCAAAGTATTACATACTAAAACTCAAGAAAAAAGGTCTTAATACACATGAAATTTGTTTATTATGATCACTTTTTTTTAAACAAAAAGCCCATTAGCTTCAGATAATTTAAAAAAATATACATACTCTTTATCACTAGGTTTATTACCTCTTTGAAATAATACTTCATAAAAAACCCACTTTGGTATAAACAAAATGATGGGGACTTGTTTGAATGCTGCAATAATGATTGCAAAAAATAAAACACTCACTGTCTGAACACCCATTCATTTTTCCTTTGTGCCCTTTCGCTCTTGCTTCCCTAGTGCACAGCTGGCTACGGAGAGATTAATTTCTGGTATAAGAAGGTTCAGCACCAAAGATGCTGAACAACCGACTATAAATTAGGCTAAGAAAATTGCACATATACTTGGTCAGGGATGTCCATTTAAGGATCATAACTAAAGGAAACAGGCCAAACTCTGAGGGGACTAAATGGCAATTTAATTTTATATACAAATTCTCTAATCCCAAAGACATATATTAACTACTTTTAAGCTTGCACCTCACTGCTGTCAAAGAAAAGCTGAAGTGCCCACGAATTCAAAACATATCTAAGGGAGTCTCTCAGCTAAAAGAAAATAGAAGAAAATTACATGACTGGAAAAGTAACCAACTGTATGCAAGGTATAGTGGCATAGGCATTCTCCTCCTCAGGGCGCTGGTCCTCTCCCACACCTACTCTGTCATGGCCCAATGGCCTGGGCTTTGATGGAAGGAGGCACGGGTACAAAGCAGCAGATGAAACGGGCCATCACTCAGAGCCATCAACACACAAGACACCAGTTTACAGTCCGTACTCGTTCAGATGTCCACAGATTCACAAATTACATATTTTAAGTCATCTCTTACTGTGGCAAGACCCACATGTGTTTACACCACTAAACATCGCGCCGCAGGAATTAGTTGGAGGTGGCAACAGGAGCTCTGCAGGACTTCATGCACCCATCAGGTCTGCCACGTACACAGCAAACATCTTGCATATGCCGGCCTCCACGTGTCGAGCTGGGAATATCGGACAGCATGCTGGGTATGTAGTTTACTCAGGCTTTTTTTGGTAGCATAATACATGTAACAGTTATTTGGCTCTACCCATCACCCCTTTCCCCCACCACGAAGGGAGCAAACCAAAGCAGAAGGCCACATACAGTGAATGGCAAACACCTTATGATGCAGCTGCTGCCAAGGCGGTGGCTATGGCAAATGCCCACGTCTTTTAGTGGTGAGCTGCGTGCCAGAGTAACGCAAGAAATACCCAACCATCCCTGCCACTCGTCTCGAACTCTCCAGCTAGCTGAGACAGTCTCAAAAGCTAGAAGACATAGCAAGTTAAAAATATGACAAGTAAGGTTCCCTCAGCCTTGAACATCACTTATAGACCAACATTTATTGGTCTCTGCGTGTCACGGCCTTTTATCACTGACAGGTTTACATAAAAAGTCAGGTAGCGTTACCAGCTAATTACACATCTCCTTATGCTTAAATTAGAGATATGCAAATACACTAGACCTGACAGCTGCTACATGAAAAGCAGAAATTGCTATTTAAACTACCAAGTACTGCAGAATACCTCCAGGTGGAATGTGCTGAAAACATGCATCTGGTATGTTATATTAATAAATGGAAAAAGATGGAATGTTTCTTAAATGAATTATTCTTTTCTCTTCCTCCCATCCCTATATATTTTAAGCAGTACTCTGTTCCCACTTCCATTATCTGGCAAAGTCCATAACTGGAAAACAAGCTGCACATTTTATGACCCCCTAATCCGGCTCTGTCTCAAAAGGCAACCACACAAATCCAATATGAGACTTGCCTGGGATACTATCAAACAGCAAACACCCCACAGCGCTTCCTCCTGTTCTTTATGTTTGCCTTTACACGCACGGTTCTGTCCTTCTCGCACGCCCATTGCTCCCATTAATGGTAAAAGCATTTGTTATTTGGTGTTGATTGATTAACTCTAATGGAAATACTTGTATGTATCGTGGGAAGAACACATACCAAAGCTTTAAAAAAAAAAAAAACAAAAACAAACGAAAAACAACTAAAGCAAGGTCTTCTCAGGACATTGTGATGGGAAACAGACCGAGACCTAGTTTGGAAACAAATACACTGATGGCAACCAGGAACTTTAACAACTTGTTTGCCCAGCCTCTCTGGTTGGCATCTCTCTTGTTAAATTGTACCTGGGATTAAACACTGCTAAATATATTGCCAAATCAAATGAGAGGTGTCAATTAAAAGTGTTGAATGCATACCGGAGGATCACCATTTAAATTTTTAATATTATGGTACATTTGTATAAGTCCTCTATTACTCCCTTTGGTCTGTTAAGGAACCTTAGGAATCTCTACCCTAGAACTGTAACTCTTCCTTTACACACTATTTTGCTTGGAATTCACATGAGAGGTCAAAATCATTCATGATAACTTGGCTCAAGATGCTATTCTTTACCTACATACTTCAAAATTAATTTCTTATGCAGAAGCCGAATTGTTGCTAATTTAATTTTCCACAACTTGCTGCTAACGAACAAAGGCACACCCCCCCCCCCCCCCCCCCAGCACTAATGTAGTAGCTTAGTGACAATATCACTCATTTTGCTACAAAGGCAGTCAATAGGATGTACGGATAATTTTTGCTTACAAATCAGAAGTTTGGTCTTGAACCACAAAACTTTGGCTTTTAGTAACGTTAAATAGTAAACATACCGATTCAGGTACTGGCAGACATTTTTCTACTAAACACTGATATTATTTTCTGTAGTGTTTCCAGTAGTGCTAAGAAGTTAGGAACACTTGATGCGCCAATATCCTCCATTTATAATAGGTTTTTCTATTTATCCATGATTTCTTGATGTTTTTTTAATAGAAAGACTGGAGCTACAAACCTCGTCCATAGTGCTGCTCTTTCACCCCACAGCTGTGATACACACAGATTTTCTGATAATTGAGAAAACATTAGCCAGTATCAGTGCCAGAAAGACAAACTGGATCATTCGGTCATTTCACAGACCTCATTGCTGCAAACACGCTACCTAATGATCACTGGAAAATGCCAATTATCAAAGCTACACAATTTTTTCAGCAAATAAATTATCCATTAAAACGTAATTTTGATTAAGCCATCCCTGGTAATCAGTTTGAATTGCATATGCTAGACAGTATAAATTAAAAAACACATTTTTTCACAGGCAAATCTAGAAAACAAAAAATGAGGCAGTGGCGGTTTTGGACTCCACAGCAGCATCGTGGTTCAAACTCTCTGCTGGTCCCATCCCCAAGCTGTTATTCAGCCGAACCCTTGCACAAGCCTGCTGAATGTTGCAATCGCTAGCTCTTACGGCATGCCAAGGTGGCTCCTCTTCTGTTGACAGTATTTCATTTTGTACAAAATTCCTACCCGGGCTTTGGGCAGAAGGTAGTGAGTGACTCCAGTGTCTGCTGGCTACAGTATTCACCTGGAGGTGAGGCGGCAAGTTCTCATGCCAAGGAGCACCTAGGACTTTTGTAGGCAACCCTATCCTGAATATGGCATCTGAATGCTCTTGGACCACTCCAGTAAGAGATGCGGGTTCACACCTCATCACTTGAGGATGGAGATTCAAACCAGATTCTCTTGTATGTTGGGTGAGCATCTTAACCACTACAGTAGTGACTGGCAATCTCCTGTTCCACCTCACTGCTTTTTTTATGAAAAACGGGGGTTGTACCATCATTTGTTTACATTTCTGAGGTGGAATTAAGGCAATGTATTTAACCAAGAGAAAGCTGAATCTTGTTTCCTCTTCTCTTCACGCCCTGCCCTCTCTCACTTGACAAAACAGATTTAAAAGAATCTGCTTTAATTGATACCCCACAGTACAAATAACTTCAGCTTTCTTCCAAACAAGTGTGATTTGGTTTTTACGCTCTAGGTAAGAGACAGGTGCTAGTGCGAAACAATGATAAAATTGGTAAGTTAGCCTCCATTAGTTACAAGCACTGGCATAGAGTTTTAGACTGGGTTAATGACGAAATTGAAATAACAAGAAATACCCAGATTCCCCATAGTTTTGCTAATTCATTCGATTCTCACCACCCTTTAGCTTGGTGTGTTTCATGATGTGAAAATGCGAGTGACCACTGTGAGTTGTAGGATGCATTTGGGAAGTAGAACTATAAGTTTAACAGCTGCCTTCAGTAACACTTTCAGGTCAAATACCAGATACAGAGAATTCTTTGTGGTATGAAATACAAACTAGTCTACATGACAAAGCACCCGAGTATGGGTAAAAAGGTAAAAACACAAGCAAAGCTTTTAGTCACCTGACAAGAAATCCCACTGATATTTGAAGGTTAGTCAAATTGAGCAAGGGGCAGATCTTCAGATGCAGCTTACGCAACAGCATTTCAAAATCATCTCTGATCTCTCCCAGGGCTAGGACGTGGGTGGTGATCCGGTACTCAGTGCAATGAGAAGCTCTACAATATCCAAAATTCTTGCTATAGATAGAAGCTCATTCAGTGATTGGTTCAAATTTGTCTAAAATTGATCTGTCCTGCTTAAAAGAGAGAGGGGAAAAGTCTTAATTAAAAGCAATTTGAACCCCACTGTGGTTTCTTGCCATTGAGTATCACACATTTTCTTTAAAGATCCATAATATCCTACAGGCTTGATCTAAGAAGAGTATAGCAGTACCTGCTTAAGGATTTAAAATAAAAGCTTTGAGTTCCCAAAGCAGTTATGTGCTACTGAAGCCTGAAGAGGCAACAAGAGACAAGGAAGCCTTCGTTTTCCTTAACGGTACTTGCACTAGAAAGAGATCGATAGGAAAACCAGATTTGACCCTAGCCTACCTGCAGAGATTTTGTGAACGGAACACGACAGTAGAGACCGAGGATCCTCTTACTCCTTATTTATTAATAGCAACTGCCAATTCCAGCAGTGTAATTTTACAAGTAATAATCCTTCAAAGCCATAACTGCAATCGAAAACATGCAAGGACAATGCTATGGCTTGTATTTCTAACATATTAATAGATTTAACTTACTGGAATGCAAAAAACCAACCAAAAAAAGCTCCAAATGCTAGTGAGCCTAAAGGCAAAGAAGTGATACCTAGACATTTCCACTGAAGAGTTATTTTTAGGTAATGATCATTACTTCATTAAGTGAAGCCAGGTAATACATGCTATTGTATCTAGAAGAATAGAAGACAAAATTAGTAAGCGAAACCTATTGTTAAAGATTCAATAAAAAAAGCACAAAATGGATATGAGAATGCTGCGATCAAAGATAAAGGTGAGCTTTAAGCCTTGAATTTGAATAGTAAGAGCATGGCATAACTCAAAGGCATGAATCGAGGGGAAGAAACGAAAAACCAACAGCAACGGAGTTCTTTGCACTGTGGGAATAGATCAGGCTGAACCCTGAAAACAGGGGAACTGCAGTAACATCATACCAGCTCCTTAGGTTCATGACGTAACATTTCCAGTTAACATCAAGTTACAACTTAAGGTAGTAATGAAACAGAAGTTGTAGTTTAAATATGGATACAGTCGACTATCATCATGGAGAAGCAGTATCTCACTACAACACCAATGCAACTATGTTTTGCTGAATAACAAAATTCTCATTGAAGTTAACATAGGTTAGAAATCTAATTTTTAACTTCAGCCAAATTATTTCAAATGACCTTCAAATACAACCACAATCAAATCAACATCTCTCAGATTCACAACTCCACTCCTAGCTCCTGTGATCTCCCTTGGACTCATATCTTTTAGTCTGGAAACTCGTTTTTCAAAGGCAGCATTTAATATCAAATATGATATATCTTGCAGCTCCAAGGAAGTTATCAGACAAGTTCTGAAAAGCATTTGCCCCATTGATTTTTCAATTGGCCCAGGACTTTTGTTTGGCTAGAAACATAGGGCGTGAAAAACAGAAATATCAAGATTGGCTGAATAACCACAAGACTGGTTGAAAACACAAAAAAGGCTGGCTTTTTAATTCAACAATTTTAAAGCTTGTATCACATAGGAGTCTGTATTCACTTCAAGCCAATCCTTTTCAACAACAGAGGACCTAAAAAACTTGCTTCTGTCTTAAGGAAGCTTATCAGTTAGCATTTCTTTGGGTTATCTTCTGTGTGTTTAAGGAATTCAGGAGTATTTTTAGTATTTTAAATTTAAAATTTTTAATATAGTGTGCACAAGAAGTGACCCAGCGACAGAAATGAGTAAAATGCCTTTAGTCCAATTTAATGCTAAGAAGTCATACAGCTAATGCAGTTCAATGTTAACTTAAGCCCTTACAAAGTGAGGGGTTTTTTTAAGAGATTAAAAAAGTGCTTATATATTTTTCTTCCCTTTACATAGTAGCTTGACATATGGTATGCATTCTTTTAAATCAGTACCTGCTCTGCTACTACTTAATGTATTGAGTTTGTATAAAGTCTAGAGAAAATGTTGGCATTTCCTAGAAAAAGCTTTCAAGACTTAGAACTGCTCATTCCAGTGATGTGCAGAGACACCTATGTAATTCCCTCCTCCACATCCCTATTAAATTTCAAGGGATTATAAATTCAGTAAACCTCAGTGAGAAAGCAGAACAAATCCTCCCAGGGAATCAAGATAAAAATCCCCCCCAAAAGGCACGTGGGGAAACAATTACTTTTCATGGATGGAACAGCACGCAAAACCCCTCAAAACAATTGAACTGAAAAGACCAAGTCAGAATACACTCATACCAAACAGCACGGAAAGAGGCACTTACAGGATCACATGCTTGTAAGAGCTTGAACAACAGGTACCATGGTTTCTGTGCTCCTGCTGTGTATAGTGGAGATTTTCGGTCCCCACTTGTTTACACAGTTGTTTTTTTTTTTTGTTTTTTTTTTTAGACAAAATATCAGAATCTCTCAGTACAGTAATCAAAGGTCCACACTACAGCCTCCACCCATGCCCTGCAACCTTCTCCCTCCAGGTACTTAGATGAGGCACTGCCACTCTAAATCAACTGCGGGGGGGGGGGATATATGTAAAAACCAGTAAAGAGCATGCAGTTGATTGCACAGCTAGGCAAACTGGAAAAATTAGTTATTCTGCCTTTTGACTCCTTGAATATATTTTACATCCATAAAATTTAGTAGGTCTTCTGGGTTTGGGTTGGTTTTTTTTTTTCTTTTTTCCCCTTTTTTTTTTTCTTTTCTCTTTCCTTCAAGGCACCATCCTGCTGATGTAGGAGGTGTTTTATTTGAAGCAGGCAAAAAAAAGAAAAGGATTGCTGTAGCGCTGCCTCTCACCTCCCACACAGCCCGTACCTACTGTACCACAACGCACGTTCCAGCTCCCAGCAGCATGCTCCAGCAGCAACGCCAGGAAACTATTTACCCAAGGAAATAACTATGATAAGAGGATAAAAATAGCCTGAAATGATGGAAAGCATTTCGTTGATAGATATGTTGAAAAGAAAGGAAATGAAGCTGTTAAAAAGATAGAACATGGAGCAAGGCACAGAAGGGGGGAAATATTCCTTTCGTTGCAGCAGGAGATCTGGCAGAGGCGATGCATTTTTTCCTCTGCTGCACTCACTGCAGTTTACACTGATGGCTGGTCTAGCTCCAAAGCAAGCGAACTCCCCTTGACAGAAGGCCTATTGCTCAGACTTTGCCTTACATAGCTCTCCCATTCACTTCGCTCCCAGAACCAGCAGGTCAAAATAAACTACATGTATACCTACCTTTGAGATGCACAATAAACCCCATGTATATGCTCTGGTCTCTATTAGAGCCCAAGAGCTTCGTTAGGGAATCTTATGCATTTCATCTTATGCATTAGCTTATGGAGAAGAACATTAATACCCTTTTAGGCTATTTTTGTTGGCAGTCAGGCCCTCTGGGGGGAAAGAATAAAAACAGAAAAAAACCCATCCCAGAAGTACAGGGACAGAGAAGCAGGTGCTTACTTTATCTGAAATTAAATCACTTATTTTGCTGATGAAATAATATCCATGCCCATATTAGGCAACCAAAACAGATTATTTTTGCCTCTCGTTTTTTGAATATTGACTTTTTAAAGGTAAAAATGAAAATGGTGAATTCAATACCTTCCATGGGCAAGAGCAAGATCCGTTTACTTCTGTAGAAGAGAACTGGCAAGGTGCCTTTGTATTGCAAGAGAATATTAAGCGCATAAAATATACCACCTACTGACTGTGAAAGTATTGTACGCAGACACACACAAGAAAAGAGGTAATATTGTAAGGTTTGCTTTCTTCTATTATTTTATAGACCTACAAATTAAAGCCAGAGTCAGTCATTCTCAGTATTTGTTTTGAGATTCTGTGAAAACAGATTCTACGAGTTTCACTTACATCTGCATCAATAAACACTGTCTGAAATAAAATATATTTTTAGAAAGGCCCAGCATTATGAATGAGACATTTTGTATTATACAATGTACGCCACATGCTCCGGTAAGACACAAAACCGGCCTTTGCTGGTTTTCCATCCCGGATGAAGATGGTTACTCTTTTCAAGAAAGGACTCTGCCAACTCATCAGAAGCTACTAAATGAAGCTGTGGACACATCCCCCAACCCTTCAGCCTCTCCAGTTTGCCCACAGAGTGAGATCAACCCTACTAAGTTATTCCTAAACCTCAACATGTTTTCTGATAAAATCCTAGGCGCAGATAGCCACATCTTCCAACATGCCACTACAGAAAGACCAAGGAAATAACTAACAAAATGGCATCCAAGTCACGAGGAAGGTAAAAATTATTTAACTTAAGAGTATGCAGGAGGAAAATCAGTAAGAAGAAAGCTCAGGCTGAATTTCAGTAAACGTTTCATAATGATGAGATCAATTTTTCGCAGTTACACACAGTGACAATCCTTTTTGTGTGTGTGTGTGTGTGTCACTGCAAGGCATCTGCTCCTTTCTCATCAGGGGGATGATGGGCCCAATGGCCACTCAAACACCATGATACCACACTGCCATCTTGCTTGCTTGTTTTCCAAGTCGGTATTATCCAGATTCAGCTGCAGCTTCACAAGACAACACAATAACAAACTGCAAATGAAGCCCAGAGGAGTTTTACTCATTTACCAGCCATGCACGATCATCACCAGCGTAGTAAGTTGTGGATCCACCCAAAACTCACAAACACATGACCAGGTCTTACCAAAACCATGGGTAATTGACTTCACCTGTGACCCCAGCGGCACTTCATTTTTTCAAATTACCCCAACATGAGGTGATGATACTGGCAACCAAATCTATGACTATAACTATTACGAGATCAACAGCAGAAACAAAAGCTATTCCCACCCATCCTACTAAAACTTGCTGAGAACTTTTCTAGTCTTCCTCAGAAGGAAGCTTGTGAGAAGCAGCACTGTGCATCTAAAAATAAAACCACCCATTTCCTCTAGTTGCATTTAGCATTTCTATTTCAAAAGTAAAAATACACATTGCATTTTGAAATTGTTTGGAATGGCATACCTTCAAAATTCACAGCTAAATCTGTTAGCATTTAGTGATGAATTAATAAGAAACCTTTTCATGTAGCATTGCCTTTGAATTACAAATGATCAGAGCTGAATGTACAACCATCAAGGATATAAGTTAATGGCTATGGCTCTATAGCACCAATTGTGACAATTTACACTTACAACGTAATACATACAGTACGTATCTTTAAGCCACATTTGAATTTTCAGTGTGTCAGTGCATCAATAAAACAGTATAAAACTGGAAAGCATTTCCTAGACAAAATTAATATTGGCATGAAAGCTGAATGAGAACCGTGGGGCAAGCAGCTCTTACCTAGGCATTAAATAGCCAGCGTGGCTTTGCTCATCTGTAACCATTTCAGCTATAGCATAGGGATTGCTGTCTCTTACGTGATAACTTTGCCTACTGTCGAGAAGCGTTCCTACCCAGGGAAATCCTTAAGCACATACTAATTCACACCAAAGTCAGTGATACTTTGGCCTATATTTATTTAAAATACTTCAATGCTTTTTTTGGTATCTGAGCTGCAGGAACTGGTCCAACTGCTCACATCAACGTGCACTGCACTGATTTAATGAAGGTTCATGTGGCATTTGAAGTACCTGGGTACATCGGCGATGTGAAATGCAGAAAGGCAGCCATCTCATAATATGGGAAACGGAGAGCTGGATACTTGATGGTTAAATAAAGAGAATTCACATTTGGACAGTGCATGCGGTAGGTAAGGGGGACAGGCTGTTCCCATTTCTTCTTTAAAGCAAGTAGGAAATATTGGAATATAATCTAGACTAAATTATTTACATCACAATTATAAATATTACAGAAAGAGCATTCTGTTGTGCCGCCTTCGCCTTCCTTTCATCCCTGAAAGCAACTGTACGACAAATAGTTTTAGAACAGTATTTTTTTGAGCACGTGTCTGTAAGCACAAACGACAGAGATGTTTGCAATTTTTATTTGCAGTCATTTGAAACAGTAAAACTTATTTTGGGAAACACTGTCTCTCCACTGCTACACAGAGAACATGCAAAAGTTTAGACATTAGATGAATATTGTCTTCAGGAATTCATTATTAGTAGCGGTATTTTAAACAGCTACTACACATGCTATCACCATTTCAAAGTGATTTCCATGTATTTTCTGCAACATGTAGCAAACCCTGCGAATTTTAATTACATCTTCTAAGGGATACGTTGGTCCATTCATAACATGTAGGTAATTTGCCTCCCTCCTATTTCAAAAATTGAGCTCCGAGGCATTCAAATGTGGGAGCTAAACACCCTACTGGGAGTAGGTAGCTGTGCAATACAATCTCCCCTTAAAAGGCAGGAAATGAAAGGACATTTCACATGTGGTTGAATATCTATAAATATGTATTTTTAATATGTATATACATACACATGCACACTGCTTACCACCATTAAAACACTTCATCTATTGTCTGGCATGGTGCATTGTATGGAGAGACTGTCCAGATGAAAAAGAGTTGCTTTACTAAGCAGAAGTTTATATTGTATAAACATTTCCATATAAAGAACGTACATGGAATTTCCAATGCCTTATTCTAAATGAAGACTGCCCTTAGCCATTGGCTTAACAATGCCCCTAATAATTCCGCTGGGGTCAGCTAAAAACAAAGTCGCCTATGTTCTGACTATACAGCAGATGTATGAAGAAACCCAATTCCAACATTAAGAGAAAGAAAATTCAGGACTATGGACTATGAAGTATACAGCTGAGTACTTCATTTACCGAGTTATCTGTGAGCTGTTATTCGCAGCTCTGATGGGACCTGCAAATATTTTCCATAGGTGATAGTTCTTAAACACATTAACATGAAACTCAGGTCAGTAGCACTGAATCCACCGTAAACAACTAATAGTTTTAGAAAAACCCTTAAAATACGAAGTTAGGATTGCAGTCTGTTCCGGAAACAATGCAGTACCTTGTTAGATAACTATGAATATTTGAAAAACATTACAACTATACCCTCAAAGCTATGCTTTATTACTTTAAATAAAAGAAAGCAATCATTACGAAGACAGTTTAGGATGCTTTTGTGCCTTTCTTTAAGTGCAACAGAAACCAGGTTGCCACTTCTTCAGCATCAAAGTCCAAATTAGATCAAGGCGTGCGGAGGTAATAACGGCAGCAACAGATTCCCTTCCTACTCCTTTCATGGTTAAGTGAAGTTTGTTCCTTTTTTATTTTCTAAGTATGGTTAGGCGCCTCAAGCATGCTTGTTAGGATGGAAAAAGCGTGCAAATCCCAGACCTAGGACCCTGCCAAAAGTCTCTTTAGACAGTCAAGGCAGCCAGAAGTATGCTGAGAGTTTGCCAGAGCCATATTGGGTGGCTAAAATTAAATAAACAGTTAATAAAAAGATTTTGAATCAACCTAAATAAATACAAACTTATAGATTAACTGCCTTATCTGCTTTATAAAAGAGGATCTAAGATAGTAACCGAGCCCTTGAAATGCTTAGACATCCACAAGTTCTGCACAGCAGGTTTCAACAGAGAAGTACTTGCTATTATCTCTTTCAATAAGATGAGGCTTACATTTAAAAAAAAAAAAAAAAAATCATTGACTCCTCTGACAGTGATTTCTCTTCCTTTAAAACATAAACTCACTCTGCCCCCTGTTGTCAGCAAATTACAACTCGTACCCTGCAGCAACGCAAACAGCAGGATCCCAAAGACTGAAATATCGAGAATTATTTAAAACAAAAGGCAGCATGCTGCAAAGGTATTTTAGGAACATGTTGCTGCATAGTGAAAAATGTTCCTGAATTATTATCTGCATGCTTGAGGCAGTTTATTTTCTCTGCTCAGTATATGATTATTTTTGGAAAATATTACCATGAATATGAAACCAAATGGATACAAATGGCCAGTGGTTTGGACAGTAAAAAAAAAGACTAGCTGCTCTAGGAAGAAAAAAAAAAAAAGAAGAAAATGTTTGAAACAATTAAGGACAAGTTTTATCCAGGTCCAGAAGCCTTTCTTTTCCTTTACCTCTGAATGCTTATACCGAATAAGGCAAAGATCGATGCTGTGAGTTCAGCCATTTAGCTTCTCAGCTATAACGTGAGCTTATATCCCAGTTTTGGTAAGTGAAATGAACGCAACAATTTGTCACTGACATTTTTCCATATCACAAAATCATGCAAATTTGCTGTAGCCAACTTGCGGCGAGGAGATTAAAGAGAGATCCGCACCCACCAGTACAAGTCGGGGAGCATCCCAGACTTCTCTTGCCTGGGGAGCTTCTGAGCTATTTAGACCTTCCCCGGCACCTGGGGGAGAAGATGGTAACTAAGGGGGGAAGAAAACTTTTTGGTGATCAAAAATGATCCAACAGAAAAGGAATAACCAAATTCTTAGTTCACAGCAACCATAAGGCATTCCTAACCAATACGTTGCTATCCCTTCAAAAATAAAGTGGCTGATAAAACAAACTCTCCAACGATAGAAATACACAGTTCCTACCTCCAAGTACAATTAACAATAATATTTGCACTCCCATGTCCTTCTTAGAATAAAATTGTTTAAATAGCCAGAAGGAATGGCTTAGTGGTCTAATCTCAAGCAAAATATTCCTTAAATCCACAGGTTTAAATGCCAGTGGGGTCAATTTGCTCTTCTCCTTGCCAGGACACAGCAGATGAATTGCAAGCAGCTTACACTATGCGGTTCAGGGATAGCTGTGGCTTTCAGATGGTGCAAATGGAAAGGGAGACCTTATAGCCCACTTGAGCAATCAGAAATCAGTTATATCTGTCCTAAAAATCAAGGTTTGTCTGTTGCCCCAGAATCTATTTTCCAGGTGTTTTTTTCTTCCCCCTCAGCTACCACTCCTCTACCTTGGAAGCGGTTGCAAGTTATTTTACTTTCAGTATTCAGCCTCCATTCTCTGCAAACACTTCTAAATTTTACTGATAGATTATTTTAAAGCCACTGGAATTGCTTGCTGTGAAATCATGCGTGTGCTCCAGAGCAGGACTAATATCTCCATATATTTATTGACAAGCACCCTCACTAGTTGCTCTTTGGCCAGTGACTTTTGATCAATCATATTTTGTTTGGGAAATTATACCTAGCAAAAAAAGAAACAACGCAATCCTAGGAAATAAAACAAAATGAAATCACGTTGGAGAAGCTACCAATACCTGCTTTCTATTCATCTATGAATATCTGCTTCTAAACAACTTATTCGGGGTTTGAATGTTTTCACGTGAGAACAGGAAGAATCTAAAGTATCATCGAGAAGCATATTTTGGCTTTGCCTGTTGTATTAAAGCGTTCATAAATACGAAAACTATTGCTCTAAGCCTTGCATATAATTTTTCCCTTCTGAACATCCAGTAGCAGTTGTGGTGTTTATTTCCCCATCCCGAATAAACCCTGGCAGGAGACGGAGGCCAAGCACCTTCTAGTCCACTGACCAGAAAACAGAATAGAGACGGGTTACATACATTAATGTTCGAGTCCACTCTTTGAATAAGAACTAAGGATTTTTCTCCTCTATATGTTTTTTCGCTAATACACTCTTTCCAAGTGTACATTTAGGAAACATCCACAGCGTAACAGGGAAGAGCTCCTCTATAATCCTGCTCTCTTGCACTGCTCATTTGCCTGTTATAAAACATGCATATAGCAAACTGTGCCTGATACCCGTAGTAAACATCAGTCTGTCCATCTAAACTGAATTTTAGGAAGCTGCTACAGAGGAAGAGGAGAATTTATGAAGGAGGATGATTTATCAGATATCCCTGATTACATACAATCCTTATCTTTAATTGCAAAACATCTGAATTGCCATAAAATTTGTATTGCCCCCAAATCTGCATTATGAATCTGAGAAGAAAGCATTCAGCCAAGTCCCTGCCTGGGTTTTCTTTTTTCAGACACTTGGACTGAAAACTTGAACGACCACACCGTTAAGTAGGGAATGAGAAAGAGACACCTCTCATTTTGTTGCTGTAAACCAATTAGTTGGCTGCATTCATTTGCGCATTTTTAGAGGAAAAAATAAGTTTTAAAATTGCGTGGCTGGTTGCTATAAGGCTTCTCATGTATTGTCTTATATATCACATATGCTGATATTAAGACCACCGCTACCACTCCTTAGTTTAACACGCTACTGCTGAAACATGCAAATCGGGACTTCAAGAAATCTATATGTTTCTGCATCAGCTAAAGCCAAAAAAGTGACATTTTAACACTTAGGCAGCAGGTTTACAACCCAACTAAGCCGAGTTAACAACTGCCAGAGGCGGGACTGGCCCAGTGGCTGCCTCTGGCCCAGCTTCATGCTCCTGCTCTCGCAGCTGCATTTTGCAGCTCATTTTCTGCCAGGTTAACCTCTGACGCTGGGTTGGATGAGCCAAAGTGCCTCTACAAGGAATGTGCTCACGATGAGGGTGGTTCAGTCATGAAGGACCTGTATTCCCTCCTGCCTCCCTCCCAAAGGAAAGGCCCACAGCTATCATGGATGCTTACACCTGGTTTCGTTAGCAGTTACATAGGTTCCACTCAAATTCACTGCAGGAAAGCAGAGCACACATTACAGCTTCCAGGATGGGGAACGTACAGGAAACGTAGTGTAAAATAAAATAAAAATAGATTTGAATGCTGGTTCCAAACCTCCTGTTATTATACTTTGTGACCTATGGCTACCACTCCAGTCATCCTGTGAGTCCGGGACAAATTATAACCATTTCAGAAATCTAAAATTCAGATGGCTCCAGTTGATAGGGTTGGTTTTGATTAGAAGTATTTTAACCCAATGTATTTATTCATTTACTTGTTCAAAACCTTCCCTCAATGTTTTCGTCTATACTTTGATACTCTTTTTAAATATTTCTAATGCCAGCTTGCCCAGAGGCCCTTTCAATCTCATTTCTGAGCCGCTTCAACAAACGGAAAGGAAAACCAGACCGAGGGCACATTTTTGTTCCCGTAGCCGCCAAAGGCAGATGAAGAGTCAAACCCAGCTCGCTGTGTGTTGCACAGAGGCATTAAGCATACTGTAATTTCCCAATGGTAATTTCCTAAGGTATTTATCAAATTAACTCAACAGAATAGCTTTATATGGGATCCCCAACAGATACACACAGGCAGGACTTCTACATTGCCCTTCCCCTGCGATGCTGTTTGCTAGTCATTAACTTCTGTCCTGGGAGTAACACAGAAGCAAGCGGAGGAAATGACTGCCTCGTTATTAGCCCTCCCCACAGCTAGATACAAGAAACATTTGTGCTGCTATTAGCAACTGCTGTCTCAGTCCTGCAGAGGTGAGCATTCATCCTAAAGAGGTATCGCCAGTCAAACATCAGCGTGGACCACTGCAAAGACTGAGGCAAATAACCCTATAGATGCAGGGGCAGAGGTACGTGAACAGTGCACATATATAAATTTAAAGTAATTATGATGGTGTTGTAAAGAGACACTGATTCAATGAGTTGGTTAAAAGAGCTCTTCCGAGATCAACTGAACTTAAACTAAATGATTCTATGATTAAACTAATGATTCTATGATTCTAAATATAAACAATGCTGTTTGGGGAGCAGAAAAAAGTATGATCCATTCAGGAAAGATATCTTCCCATCTTCTATGTAGAACCAAGTCTTAATATGGAATACCATAAATCACATGGCTAGCCACAGACATCAGCTGGTTGTTTTGTACTGTTTGCTTGGTTGTTTTTCCTCTAGTAATGTAGCGGGGGAAACCAGAAAATTTTTAGCATCTAGCACCACTGGGATTTCAAGTCATTGTAAAGATCTGTGGCTGAATTTGAACAATTGCAGTTCACCTCAGACGTGACGCAACTGGTGACATGCAATTAAATCACTGAGGAAACCCGCTACGTCCTGGCATCCCTGACCAGTCACCTGCCTTCCACCACCATCCTTCGGCCACTCGTAACCTGCTGCAACCCTTCAGGAGCTTAAATTTACCACATTTCACAACTGAAGCTTTCTTCTCTAAGGTGCCACATCTTCCAAACCCTGTCAAGGAGATCACGCAAGGACACACTTCACCTTCACCATACGGAGGTCCTCAGGTTTGGCTAGACAGCAGCCAGAGCACTCGTCTTTAGGATCGAGCCCTGGGTTCCTTCCCGGGATTTCTGTTGAACATGCACTATCGAGATCATTTGTGAAACCCCAAGGGGGACAACATTGTGTATGAAGTTATAGAAGCCATTTAAAAATTATTTTATTGATTTTAGTAAATGAGGAATTGAAATAGCTATCTAACTTCAGTTGCTGCCACAGTTGTCTCCTCAAACCTACTTGATGAGGGCTTCTCTCTGCTATACAACTATTGAAGCAGATCAAAAACTGAAGGACTAGGCTACCTTGTACAGGTCTAGGTTTTATTAAATTAAATTTATTTTGTTATTAGGTCATATCTGACAAGCCTAGTATAATGCTAATAATATCCTCACTGCAAATTTATCTTGGCAGCTGGGATTTGAGTTAAAATTTTCATTTAGGATGTAGCAGAGAAGAAATATTCAAGCACTATGTCCCTCTGCCAAGTAGCGTGCCTCGAGAGCCATACAATACTGAATAGCGTCCCCAAATTGTCCCCTTCCTTTTACGAATCATCAACCCCCTCCTCACAACATCAATTTTGTTTTCGTACTGAGGGCCAGCACAGGCTTCTCTCCCTAGTGTTAATGGATGATAAATGGATACAGTTTTTGTATGACAATAACATCTTCCGCTACTGAACCCAAAGTTCAGTAACGATCCTTAAGTATCAAACCAGGCTGGATTTAGCTGCTGAGATCTCCTTCTTGGTTTTGACTTCAAAAAAGCAATTTCTGGTTAGAAGTCAAGCAAGCAATGTGATTCAGCCACCTCTGGAAAAGGAGCACCTCAAAGAGACAGGGGAGCCATCCACCACGGGTTCCTTCCTGAAGGGAAAACCTCCTTCCCATAAAGGATATTTGCTATTCAAGCCTTTGGCCAGTCTTTCCCTTTTAACCTCTTTTCAGTTTTCAGCAGCCTCTATCGCTCTCAGCACCGCATCTAACCCAACTTTTTATGTAATAAATACAAACCTGCTCACACAAACGACTTACAGACAGACAACGCCACAAGATGGGACAATGGCCGGCCCAGATTGATTTCCAAGGGGCTCTTTGCTCCTAACACTTCATTTCTATGTCAGGGTCTGCATATCCACTCCTTTGGGTTGGTTTTGGTCTGTATAAATTTTTAAGAGACTCTTAACTCCAGCTTTATACAACACCTTTCAACCCAAAACCACATTAAAAACTCACCACTGACTGCTGTCTCAAGTTACCACCAACACATTCTAGTTAAAACTTAAATATCTAGGTTTAATCTTCAATTTATAACTGTTTGAAGCTGCCTTTGAGGCACACGGTGCCTTTTTTTTTTTTGGCCTGCTTATTTTCAGTGAGTTAGTTTAATGCGTTTTTAAAGAGTTAGCATGCTGGAACACAGACGAACAACTTGGTAGCTTTAGGACAGACTAGCAAAAGTGGATTAAAGCTCCCTATGCAATTTACCGGCCTTACGTGAAACTCTGTAAATTATCAGTTTCTTAATACTGGCACAACCCAGCAGAGGGCAGGTTCTGCCCTTCCAAAGAGCAACCAAACCCTACCGAGCACCGTCGCCTGTGATTCAGGCGGAAAATGCCCTCACCAAACAGATCAGCATACGCACACCTCAACAGGCCCTGGAAAAAAGCTAGTGATTTAGAATTTCCTTTTATAGCTCCATATCCGCCTGGAGCTACCTTCTAACCAATTTACAAGACAAACTGCTTATTTCAGACCCACTTCAATGGGCTTGTGAGTCAAACCAAGCAAGAGCTACAAATGCAGTTAACCGTATGATTTAGCTCTGATATATGGACAAATTATACCTTTAAATACTAATTATAAATACATTCACCACTTATCCTTTTCAACAAGAATGCTGGAGGGGGAGAGGATGGAGGATATACACACTTCCCTGCCCCGTAACCTTTAGCGAGAAGGGATCATCTTTGACATGTACAATCACAGTTAAAGCATTTTTATGAGGCAACTAACATTTTATAAGGAAAGACAACCTCTAGTTAGATACACATAGGATGAGTATGTGGTGAGGGCAAAGAGAATCAATGCTTTAAAGGGCTCTGCTCCTCTCCTCACAGCCACCTTTGGGGAGTCCATCCGTCTCTGGGGGCATTTACCTTTCTCAGCAATGCCTTGTATGCTACGATCTACGTACTACGACACAAGGAAAGCAAATACACCAAGAGGGGCAACTTCATGCAGCTTGTTCAAGTTATCTGTCATATGCCTTCCCTCTGACACACACTGCTCACTAGGCTTTGCCTTTATTAACCCATTTGTGCACGTATAAAGCAGCGAACATCCTGAGAACAGTGTTATTGAGAAAAAGCATTCTACAGAAAACACAACGATGTTTTACAAATCCACTGGATCAAAATTGCCACTCCAGAGCTTTCTTTTTTGGGTGCCTGGGGCATTTTCCCAGAATCAGTACCATGCAACAAGTATTCTCTTCTTGAGGTAATATTTCTTCTGTAATTTCAAAAACAATCATCTCATCTTTAGTTTGACAGTAAAGTTTTGCAAAAATGCTCAAATAAGTCTTTGCATACAAATTCCAAAAAGAAATAACTTTCATAAAAAAAAAAAAAATAAAATCAGGTGCCAAAGTATCTGCAAATACCTGCAGCATTACTGAAACGCAGCCACTACCAGGGCTGGGGGAGAAGGCGATAGCACACAAGCAACAGCAGACAAGTCAGAACAGTTTGACTCCGGCTTCGAGAAGCCTTGGGAAGCATGCCAAGACAGTCGCAATAATTACGTCGAGCAAACAAAAATCTTCGTTTCAATACTCAGAATAAAATCCTGTTGTGGTGGGATACCCTCTGGGGTATCTTGCCTCGGAAGAAAGAAGAGCTGAGTCAACCTTGCTCAGCACATTTCCTCCGGAATCAGCATATTTCAGAAAAAGAAACAGCTCTAACCTGAGATTATGCCTTTTAGCTATGACTTACTGCTGACTTTTTTATTCTGCTCCCCATGTAATAGCCAAAATGACTAGAGATTCAGTGCTTGCACCTACAAGAGTGATGAGGGGGGAAAAAAAGCCTCCCTCCCCTTTCCTAGTAGATTGCCTGATAAACTATGATACTTTTAGACTAAAACCACCCTTCAAACACATTATCAAGTCTTATCAGCTTACCAAAAAGGTCTATAAATTTATAAGATCCCTATAGCATTAAATAATTCAGTAAGCACTCTCACCCCTTCTCTAAAAAAAAAAAAAGAAAATAAAAAAATATGCAGTGAATATTGCCGTTTGTTGCAGCTGTGTCTCTCATACATGAGGAGATTTCTCGAGGGTCTTACGGCAAATGAGCAAGCTGAGGATTCTGCCAAAGGTTGTATTTATCACTTTGGGGTGGGCGGAAAGAGACCCGTCTCTAGATTACCTCATCATTACTCATGAATCACAGAGAACACGCTATGTCAATAAACGACACTAGCACTACACAGCATCTAAACCAGCAGGCAAGTATTAAACACTAGATGTGTTTCCCCACTGCTTTTTTTATTCATTTTGTAAGGGGAGACTCCAAATAACATTTTAATCAATATTCAGGGGCTTCAGTAAGAATAAAGAGATTAAGAATGCTAAACTACCAATATCTATAAAGTGCAAATTCTCACTGCCACAAGCTCTTCTCACATATTCCATCCATCTGTTTTCTTTCCATCATTGCTGTTAGAAAGTACCCTTTTGTCCTGCCCTCAGGCAGGGAAAAAAAAAAAAAAAAAAAAAAAATCAACGTGGGGAAACCTGGCGGTCACTGAACGGAGCGTTCCTACCATCTGCACCCCCCGTCAGCTGCCCGGGGCTCCCCCAACTTCCCCCTGCCCATCTTCTCCTACCAGCAACCCCACCCGCGCTGCCTGACCACCCCGCTCCCCTTTAGCGGCTTCATTAATAATTTACCAGCTGCAAGAGACAAAGAAAACAGTCTAGGAACGCTATGTTGAGGCTGATAAGATTTTTGCTAGGATTGAGAAGCCGAGAAAAAAAAAAGAAAAAAAAAACACAACACTACGCAGAGCTTAGGAATTTGTTACATAGCAAAGAGTAAAAATACAAAATTAGGAGTAGACGCAATCATTTAATCGGCATTATAGATCAGGAGAATAGAGATGAGCAACCAGACCTGAAACAGGTATGTACTTAGGAGTGCAGGTTGTCACAGCTGTCAGGATAAAATAAATTTACAGGGTATATTTTTTTTGAAGCAAATTACTGTAATATAATTTACTACTTTGAATGCCTTAGTGCTGGGAATTTGAAAGATTCGCAAAGAGCAGATTGCTTTGTGGTTGTTATTTTGACAGTAAGTCTGTTGTATTATTATTTATAACCAATTAGAGCCCTAATTACTGTTTTTACTGCTTTGTTAAGTTCTGGGAAATACTGGATAAAGAAACGAGAACAAGCTATGGAGAGGCAAGCAGCAGTTTTGATTATTTAATTAGGCTGGCTAGGAGGTTCTTACAAACTGCCAGAGATGACAGACCAGGGAAAGGGAAAATGTGACACCTCAGTTGCGACTAGAAACTACAGACAACACAAATGTTTAGTTTTTAATTACACGGGTTTGGAAGATTGCTACAGGCTATGACTTGCAGATCCCATTAGATTTGCTGTACTAAGCAGAGTTGGACTCAACTGTTACGTGCATGAGAGACCATCAAGAAACCTGGAGGAATTGTTTTTGCTTCAGCAGATGGCACGTTTCCCTCCGAGCAGTGACCAAATGTCCACGCATGATGTTAGTATGTGTTGCATCCTTGAGTCAAACATCTTTAAGACACAAATTACGAAGAGCTATAAGGAAGCTTTTACAGTACTATATTCACGTAGACATACCAGCAAATCCTTCAAGAGGAAATTATCCTCTAACCTCTACAGCAGTCAGATCTTTCAGCTCTTGCAGATAAAACTAATTCAGTCCAGAAGCAGTTTTCCATAGGAAATGGCTTGCTGCAAAAGAGCAATGTTGCGTAAAACTGACAGACAACCAAATCATAGACTCGGTTTGACTTTATTTGATAAAGCCAAAATCTGTCCCCACCATGTAGGAATGTAATAGCCTCTAAAACACCTCTTTACTGATGGCATGGATGGAAACAGATATACTTTCAGATTCCTCACTACCTAGGCCTTCCAAGAGGTTAGACACCTTTCTGAAATAGCCCATCTTGGAAGACCGGCAACAGACACAGTCAGTGTAGCACTGCAACGAGATGTTCCTCACAACACCCTCAAATTAGTCAAATAGTCAATATCTGCCCTTTAGGATTTTAACAGATTTAGGACTTAGAAATTGTGCTGCAATAAAATATCCACAGTGCATAAATCTAAACTACCTTCGGTAGCAGTACCAGATTTCACGCATTACTTTCTCCAGCCAAGGGATTCATGCCAGACACATCCACTGTCTGCCTTTGGTCACACAGCTTTTAGTAGAATCAGAGTGGTTTGGGTTGGAAGGGACCTTTAGAGGCCATCTAGTCCAGCCCCCCTGCAGTGAGCAGGGACATTGTCAACTAGATCAGGTTGCTCAGAGCCACGTCCAACCTGGCCTTGAATGTTTCCAGGGATGGGGCATCTGCCACCTCTCTGGGTAACCTGTTCCAGTGTCTCGCCACCCTCATCATAAAACATTTCGTCCTTGTATCTAGTCTGAATCTACCCTCTTTTAGTTTGAAACCACTACTCCTTGTCCTGTTGCTACAGGCCCTGCTAAAAAGTCTGTCCCCGTCTTTCTTATAAGCCCCCTTTAAGTACTGAAAGGCCGCAATTAGGTCCCGTCGGAGCCTTCTCTTCTCCAGGCTGAACAACCCCAACTCTTTCAGCCTGTCCTCATAGGAGAGGTGTTCCAGCCCTCTGATCATTTTTTGTTCCTTTCATAAGGAACCCACTCCAACTTGACCCTTCGGCATTGATAATTAGTTCACTCTGCTGTGGATAGCAAAGCAGATAGCCTAAGCCTGAGGCTGGAGATCTCTGTGAAGGTAATCCACACAAGGACCTGGAGTGGTAAGCAGCTCTCTAGTCCCCTGGCTCACTCTGGTGAGCATCCCAGTCAAGGACACCCGCATTTGCCCCGAGCACAGGAGGCAGGGGTGGGCAGAGATAAGCACCCACTGCTGGTGTCACCTAATCCTTCCCTTTGGAGAGAGCCACAGTTAGGAACTGCTGTACACATACAAAACCCCAAAACCCCATGGTGGGACCTGGGTCTTCCCAACCACACCAGGATGTACCTACCTGGAAAGCCTTACTCTGTGTGGGCCAGTGTCTCAGGCATTTTACTAGCCGGACTCTGGATCTTCAGTCTCCCTTCAAAATATTCTTGCCTCACTTGTCCTGAAGGGCCTGCCTCCCTAAGGAACCAGGTAAAACACTCCCTGGGAAGTTTTAAATAGCTTAGTCCTCCCCTGTTGCCACAGCATCAAGTCAAGAGAATGATCTTAGTGTTGAGTATTTGAGGTCATTAAACAAGTATTTTTAAAAAGATGCCCGGCACTTTTAATTAAGTCTGTCTTCACCAGTTTCCAGGTAACTTGAAAAATTAACATTACCAATATAAATTAGTCTGGCAGCATCAACTGCCTGGGTTTGTTCTTTGTATAAGGTGGTGCTGCGTATATAGTTAGACAGATGATTACTATCAGAATGGTAAATAATAGACAGATAATTACAAAATTAGTCAGTGATTGTTTCTTTACGCATCCGTTTTTCCACAAGATGTATCGGTTTTGTATTCAACTAACTCAAGAAAAGTAAAATGGAATGGAAATTGCATAGGGAACTCCTTGGCAGGAGATAAGCATGTGCACTAATATTGATTGCATCGGTTTCCAAAGCCCATTAACATCAAATGAATGCAGCTGACCTTGAGAGCCTGCAGGAGCCACAGGAAGGAGTCACTTTAAGTCTAAGATTGGGTAAGTGCTATGTCTCAGCTCAGCAAAATGCCTAGACAATTTTATAGTTCTATTTCTTTTACTTTGTAGCACACCAGAAGTGACAAAGCTTTTGCTTTGTGCTACACAAGACAAAACCAGTAATTCCTTCTAGTCTTACAGCGATTTCTGTTTCGATCCCCGAATGCTGCTTCATGCCATACACACAATTAAGAGAGAATATCTGTAAAAGGAATATATTTCTGTTCATTGCCTCTTAAAGATTATTTCTTTTTATTTCCTGAAATTATTGTAAGGGGGGGGGGGGGGAGGGGGAAGAGAAAATCCTCTAATCCGTGTGCATGTTTGGGTCATCTACTCTTGCCTCTATCTTTTAAATCCATAAATAAGGATTTATAACACAAAGAGAAAGCAGTGGTGGCTGCAGTATGGACTGAAGGCAGGGAAACTGGCTTAGCTCATTTCTGGAAGTTCATTTCACAGCTGAATTCCTTTTTATTATGAAGTTTTCATTTGGCCATATCTGAAATTGTTTAGATCCACATAAATCTGGGGACTTGATTGCCGCTACAGCTATCTAACTACTCAGCTGTGTGTGAGAGAGAGATCTGTGGCTGTCCACTGCTTCAGCCTACATACATTAATCCTACTCTTTATCAATTAAAAAAATGTTTTAAAAAAATTATCATGGTGTTTTTCATAAGCAGCATGAAGCCAACCTTTTGGTGACTTACTAAGTCCTTCTGTGATTAATAAGTATGACGGCTTGTTAATTAGCTGGCTAATCACTTTCCACATCTATCATCATAGTTTCAAAGAGCAAGTCATTTATTGGTCTACAGACCAAATCGAGTCAGGCAATATGCATTTGATTCCACGACAAAGTCCACTGATTTCAGCATTTCTTTAAATTCTTCATTTCTACCCTTTTTGAGAAAAAGGGTACTGTGCAAGGACAAACTAAAGAGGCCTGATGTCAGTGGATAAACTGTGCAACCAAGGTAAAACACATAATTTCTCATGGGCCTTCAAGATGAGGACAGATGTTTGGGTTTTTTTAATATTACATTAGAGCAAGAGTAGTATTTCTGTGTAGAGAGAAAACATTCCGAGAATGACTGAAGCCATACAATTTATATTCTTTATATAAAGACAATTTTCTGAGGAGAACACTAAGCTGCATAGGCATTTTATATAAGCAGTGCTTTCTCATGTAAGCTAACCAGCTGACTTTCAGGAGTTGGCCCAAATGGGAAAGATTGTGTCATCTAAGACAGTAAACATGGTCCTTAAGTAAGATACCAGGTGGCTTGCAGCTCAAATCAATGATAGCATCCAATTATTACAAAATAAAATGACCCACTGAAGGAAATGGCTCCCATGGGCAACACAAATCAGAGGGACATGTTTTCTTCTGGCATGTTCTGCATTTTAAGTCCCTACTAATGTTACTATGAACCTGCCATCCTGTTCCTGCACCAGAACAGATGATACTCATCTGCTGAAAGCACCTACAGATTCGTGAGTAAGCATAGTATGTGTATTCGTTATGATTTCGTTTTGCCATCTCCAAACAAATGACCAAATTGCAGGTTTAATAAATTACTTCCATTATTACAGCATGTCTGCTTTTTAATTTCATTTACAAATATGAAAAAAGCTGACAAGTCCCCTGCATTTCTCTGTACCAGCTGAAATTCTCGGAGATACAATATACACATCAGGTGCTTAAATTCCCATGATACTTAAATGGTACAGGCGCTTTTCACAGTTTGTCCCTCTACTATCCAGGAAAGTAGATGATCCTTCAATAACGTGGTTCTCTCTTGCTTCTGTGGCTATGAAATCCCTCTTTGATGCAGGCACATAACATGAAATGCTTCAAAGTTTTATGTGTCTATGCTATAAAAGGATGGCCAGTTACTCAAATAGCCTGAAAAATTTCATGCTTATCTACAAATTGAAGAATTTGTGCCAAGGTACAACACAAATAAATTAAATGGGAAGGGCGTTAAAGCCCATTGCAGGAATTTTAAGGTTTGTGCTGCTTGAGAATCAGGTGAGGGAAAAAAAAAATAAATATTGTAGGCCACAACTTCCCTTTGCTCCAATATTCAGAGCTAAGGATCAGGGTATCACATCCGTACCTTTGGGTCAACTCAGCGGGTCACTGGTGTAGCTAATGGCCACTGGCACTAGTAAGATTTTCCTGATATGGACTGGAAAGAACAGATTTAGAATTCAATATAAAGAGGAAAAAAAAGCAGTTCCACTCCTTCAGTTAAAACAATTATTAAATGGGTACAGAATGAGGTTCCTCTTGCTACATGGCAGGGCAGCAAGGCCTGGTTTGTAGCAAATGTCAGTACCCGAGTTCTACCAGGGACTCACACTGTCTCCAAAGGGGAAATTTCTATCACTAGATAATTTGATTCCTTAAGTAGTCCCAGTGAAATCAGACTGAGAAAAAAAACACCGTGAATCAATTGCTATTTAAAAAAAAAATTATTCCAAGATTACACATGCTTGTTAGTACTTGAATTTTTTTTACTCCCCGACTAAATCCATTATACAGCTAACAAAAGTTCTGTGAACCAGCTCCTGGTTAGAAAGTAATATTGCAATTATACTGAACTTTCTCAGTATGCAGAATCAAGCTAATTTTTTTTTTTTTACTCAAGAACACATCAGCTCTTATTGCATTTTATGGCAACGAACACCAACAGTTCAATGATACAAACAAGTCTCATCTCAGAACCATTGCCACTGCCACTGGGAACGGGTTAATTGCAAGAACAAATTAAACATTAATCATTTAAGTGATTTAAATTTAAGTTGTGCATACTGTTCCATTGCTCATTTTAGCATTAACATATGAAGCTGCTCAAAGCCATTAAAACACATGCAGCAATGACGCAAGGAGATTAAAACAAGGCTGCACTATTTCTTTTCTTCCTGCTCAGCTACAGATATTACAAAACCTTCTCCTTGCACAGAATGTGCTATTCAATGATTTGAAATGTGAATTTGATGAGCTGTACAAATAGCATTACCTGCTTGCGTATAGATTTGTGCTATACGCATCCTTACCTTTTCACCTCGTCTCCCTTGTGTCCTCTACCAGGCACCATCACCTGTAGCCACAGACACACACGTCATTACAGGTGAGCCCACACTCATGGTTTTTGCTCCATCAGTACAGACAAAATGAATGGCAGCGGAACTCTCCCTGTTTCTTCAACAGAGGGGCTGGTTTGGGTCTAGGTCTTTTAACCAAGCCACTGATGTACAGAACTTGCATAAACATAATTGAATTTTGAAGTTTCTCCTACCTTTCCAGTTACGGCTATGATTGGCTAATGGGGATGCAGAAGCTAAGACGGATGGTAAACACAATTGCCTACATTTTACTGCAGAAGTCAGCCAACAGTGCCTTGCAATAATTGTATGGGAGGCATTACTTCACAAAAAATTCTCTTGGCTTTCAAGTTACCCAATTTGCACAAAAATCAGACAGCACAGACGCAGAATAAGGAGGAGGCAGGCTTCATGACTGCTTACTGCCCTAATCCCTTGATGAACTCTTAACTGTCACACTACAAATGCAAAATGTAGCCCCCGCATGTTGAGAATATTTGTACCTAGGGTTTTAGGCACCTGGATACAGACAGCTACAGTGTTTGTAAACTTGCTTGCAGAAAATAGGTTTAACATAGAATGTGTAGGAAGAAAGGCATGTCCCTTGTGTCCACACATACAAACCATCCTGCACTTGTTTCAGGTCTTTTCTTTCACCAGCATCTCTTTCAGAAGTATTTTTATTTCAAACTCTTTCAGAAAAATACCTACTTCCAACCCACTTTTATACCATTGACCCTAATGAGCTAACACAGTTTTGTTCGGCTATTATATTTAGACTCAGTCCATTGGATAAAGTATATTATAATACAATGTATATGTAACTTTCCTTCTTTCCTTTTATGCAATATATAAGTGACTAGCAGCTTGCAGTTCTACTGTCTTCCCTCCAGGGATCTAAAAATGTTTTATAATGGGGAATTTAACTTCAAAGTGCTTCTGTGAATGAAATGCAGCACTTGGTATTTTTCCCTGTTCCATACACAATGAAGCTATAGCAAAGAAAGATTACATCAAAGGTCAGACAGAAGTTCATTGATGTAGCTGAAAGAGTCCTACGTGTTCCTCTTGCCTAAAGTGCAAGAAGAGTTATGAAGCAATTCTTATTAAGTATGCAGTATATTCAGGTAAACGAACCTGATCCCTAAAGGATTTACAGGCCTTAAACTATTTCAAGCTACACAGACCTTTTGACTGGAGTGATTTCTTTCACTAGAAGTGGTGCTATTTGAATCTAAGGAAAAGAATAGAATTAATTTCTACTTCCATTATCGCAGAACGCGTACTGAGAAGATGGGCCCCTCCGTCCAGAGCAAAAGGGAGGGATATTTCAACCATGGACCTAGCACCTCTGTGGGACCAAAAGGGAGAACAAAGAACCTTCCAGTAGTATAAGGCATCCTGTTTTCACTGTAACCAGTTTTCTTCAGAGGAGGTTTCAATCCTACATATTGCAGGCGTTGAGAAGCACCTCAGGTCAGCTAACCTTAAGGGAAGAAGATGGCTCCAAAAGAAGAGGCTGAAATTTCACAGCTCCGATACATACCTACCTAGAACAAGTCAAAGCATATGTCAAAATATTCAACAACAATCAACGTTTCTCATCAAGGTCTTTGATTCTCATGGATTCTCTGTTTATTTGCTGTTTCTGTTTTTCCCTCATTAGAAGAACATTTCCCAAATTGCAGTTTCCTAGAAGCAAAATGTTTGTTTCCTTCTTCCTTCGTTGAAACATCTTTCCTGAAGTCTAATAAATAAATAAATAAATAAATACACGGTAACAGATGCCATAAAGCACTGATATCGACTGCCAGAGTTCCACCATGAGGTCATGCCACCAGGGATTTGCCAACTAATGACCTCACCTCGCTCACTTAATGAACAACCACATATGAACAGGAGCAAGTCATTCATTAGGATGTTACGATACGCAGAATTGCTAATTCTTCAAACGGCAGCCATGCGTGCTTGTTTGCATTGCCACAACGCTGCATTTCAAATGCCAACAGGGAATGAAACTGTTTGTGAATCACCAGACTCTGCGATCAAAGTAGTCGGCTGAAACTGCCGAACCATGATTTATTAATAAGGAATAAAGAGAATGCAAATAAACTAATTATAAAATGGGGCTTGTAAGAGCCAAATTCCCAAAGTAAAACTTTAAGCAATGTTCAAATGATTATCCATATAATTAGGAACACATAGTCAAATACAAACGGCCTGATAGCCAACTTAGTGCAGTTAACATTTAAAATACAGAGCGCCCGCATGCTTGATTTGTCAGCAGCAGGAGCCAGGTGGCATGTGCCGAACCTAAAAATACAAAGCATCTAAAGCAATTTAGACAACCCCATACTATCCGTAGAGAATACTAACAGAGCCCACGTGATGGGCCCATTCAGGACGAGAGGAAATGGGCTTGAGCTGTGCCAGGGGAGATTTAGATTAGATATTAGGAAAAATTTCTTCCCGGAGAGAGTGGTGAGGCATTGGAACAGGCTGCCCAGGGAAGTGGTGCAATCACAGACCCTGGAAGTGTTCAAAAAA
This sequence comes from Nipponia nippon, assembly GCF_047370975.1. Taxonomy (NCBI): domain Eukaryota; kingdom Metazoa; phylum Chordata; class Aves; order Pelecaniformes; family Threskiornithidae; genus Nipponia; species Nipponia nippon. The sequence continues at coordinate 4,592,547 of NW_028262291.1, read as the reverse complement.
CGTCTGGATGCGGTGCTTAGGGACACGGTTTAGAGGTGGACCAGGCGGTTAGGTTAACGGTTGGACTCAATGATCTCAGAGGTCCTTTCCAACCTCAATGATTCTATGATTCTGTGATTCTATTCTATGACACCTTGCCCTTACACATGCAAAACTCCTCTCCAGTGGGCTCTTCGTGAATCCCACACAATGGTGCATGAAGTCCATTTTCAGCTGTATCACTTCTATCCTTTTTGATAGATCAGATAATGATTTACTCTGCACTCACATATTCTACTTATGTTCAAAAATTCATGAATTCATGAAAGAATCTGCTTCCAGAAGCAGCAAAATTATTTAAAATAATTATGTTTTATCATCACAGAAAATGGAAAAATTTCTCGGCAGTTAATAAAGCTGTGCACTTAGGGGATACCAGCCATGCTAAATGGTCAGAAGACCACGTCACTGTGTTGTCTACGCGTAGAAAACAGTATTATCTACAAGGGCAATGTAGACGTGATTTACATTACAGATTTCAACAGCTCTAATTTTTCCATCTTTAAGTAGAAGGGTTCACTGAGCCAGCTCTTTAATTGCTGCAAATCTGCTAAGACCCACTGAAGTCTCTTCTCCATTTTTGTGGCATCCAGAGTGCCAGTTCAGTAAAGTTTGTAGTTAGGTGCCTAGTTTTACAGGATAAATCCCTCCAATTTCAGCAGCATTTGTCAGTGATGAACAAAGGCACTACGTGCATTCAGAGCAGCAGCAGATCTCCCTCAATATTCACTGAAGCACAGTACTTTGAGGGAAAACAGGTTCAACCACATATACTGCCTAATTCAGGAAAAAAATACATTTATTGATTTGAATTCCACCAACCAGGTATTGACTGAACGAGATATTAAGGCCTGCATCTAATTTTAAGCACTATACTATTTCATAAAGGCAATTGCTCATCCAGTCAGGCTTAGCACACATCTACTGAAATGAAGATGGGCACCTCGTACGTTCCTCTCATGTTAAGGTACTACTGTGGAGACACTGGGCCCCAACAGTACAGAACGAAGACGGGAAAGAATAATCAATATACAACAAAAAATCAGAACCCAAAGAAATTCCCTGACAACTGCAGTGAGCTCTCTCTCAGCCCAGGATATTTTAAAAACCACAAGGATCTCCAGAGGTGGTATGAAATACTTCAGCGGAACCAAGTAGACCAAAAAAGCATACGTAGTGGACTAACTTATACTAAATTAAGTTTCTTTCCCTTGTATCGAAACTACTTTCACGAGGAATTCTGCAGCAGTATGGGCTTTTAGCAAAAACACTACCTCCCCAAGAGACTTTGCCTTTTGCTGCATTAAAGACTAACCACCAGACCACCACCGCTGCGTCTCTTCACAGCACATACTGAAAATGCTGCGGCTCATATAGATTATACTATTTCTTAGTCGAGGGGCACAGAATCATTTGCCAGATTGCAAATGTTAGGCTATATACAAAGGACACATGTAAAAAAATATTTAAACAGATTAAGTTTAGTGGAAACACAAACAGTATTTACTAGCTTTTAAAACTGTTCACTGAATTCTTATTTACAAAAAGACGATGGGGATCTTCAGGGTTACAACACACAACAGCTGTCTCTATAGAAGTGCCAGCCTTGACGTTAACAAGACGATGAATTGACTGATTAGTGTTTAAATAGTATTAAAGTTGAACTGAATTATACCAAGATTCAGACTTAGAGTTTTTATCAGTTCTCTTACTATTGAGTAGAGCAATTGGGCTGGAGAGCGAGGAGAGACACGGACAACCTCCTGTACTTGAGAGAATTTATTCTCTTCTTCAAAAAATGCAGAAATATGTGATGTTACGACCACATTTCAACACTGACTTCATACTCAACCAAACACCAACGACATGTATAGGCTTTATTTTCAAGAAAAGAAGCTTGCCGCTCACATTTTTCATGTGGCTGACATGGAATCAGCTGCACAAACCACTTGAAAGGGTCTTCCTCTTCAAACCGATGGACAACAGTAGGGAGGAGGTGAGGGACACAGGCCAGCACAACAACCCTACTAAGGGGCAAAGTAAAGGGAGGCCGATGGGTGATGGACAGGAAATGTACCGTTATGCTTGATACGGATCCGACCAGCTAATGGGAGATGTGGCCGTGCCTATGGGGTAGCTGTAAAACGTAGCTAGAAGTGTAAGAGACCTGCACTGTGACCACCGATGATTGCCAGGACCTCATGGCAGCGCCAGATTTGGAAATGACGGAAAACAAGACATTTTTTCAAATAAGACGAAAAAGCCAAGACTGGCAATACCATGCCCAGTTACTGTATACAGCTGCAATAATGATGACACACATCACATCCACATCTACAAGTTTTGCTTTGCAGAGAAAAGTTACTTTAAGACATATACTGGGTTTGTGTGGCAAGGTTTTGGCAGCAGGGGGGACACAGGGGTGCCATCTGTGAGAGGCTGCTAGAAGCTTCCCCTGTGTCCAATAGATCCAATGCCAGTCAGCTCCAAGACGGACCTGCCGCTGGCCAAGGCTGAGCCCATCAGTGATGGTGGTAGCACCTCTGGGATAACATAGGTAAGAAGGGGGGAAAAAAGAACTGCACACCATCACCAGCAGTCAGAAGAGAGAAGTGAGAATATCTGAGAGGAACAACCCTGAAGACACCAAAGTCAGTGAAGAAGGAGGGGGAGAAGGTGCTCCAGGCACCGGAGCAGAGATTCCCCTGCAGCCCCTGGGGAAGACCATGGTGAGGCAGGCTGTCCCCCTGCAGCCCATGGAGGTTAATGCTGGAGCAGAGATCCACCTGCAGCCCGTGGAGGACCCCACGCCGGAGCAGGGGGATGCCCGGAGGAGGCTGTGACCCCGTGGGAAGGCCGCACTGGAGAAGGCTCCTGGCAGGACCTGTGGCCCCATGGAGAGGGGAGCCCAGGCTGGAGCAGGTTTACTGGCAGGACTGGTGACACCACAGGGGACCCACACTGGAGCAGTCTATTCCTGAAGGACTGCACCCGAGGAAAGGACCCACACTGGAAAGGACCCACACTGGAAAGGACCCACACTGGAAAGGACCCACACTGGAAAGGACCCACACTGGAAAGGACCCACACTGGAAAGGACCCACACTGGAAAGGACCCACACTGGAAAGGACCCACACTGGAAAGGACCCACGCGGGAGCAGTTTGTGAAGAACTGCAGCCCATGGGAAGGGCTCACGTTGGAGAAGTTCGTGGAGGACTGTCTGCCGTGGGAGGGAGCCCACGCTGGAGCAGGGGCAGGGTGCGAGGAGTCCTCCCCTGAGGGGGAAGGAGCGGCAGAGACAGCGTGTGAGGAACTGACCGCAACTCCCATTCCCCGTCCCCCTGCGCCGTTTGGGGGGGAGAAGGTAGAGAAATTGGGAGTGAAGTTGAACACGGGAAGAAGGAAGGGGTGGACTAATTTCCCTGAGACAGTAACAGCTGAGCGACCTCCCTGTCCTTATCTCGATCCACGAGCCTTTCGTTTTATTTTCTCTCCCCTGTCCAGCTGAGGAGGGGAGTGGTAGAGCAGCTTTGGTGGGCACCTGGCGTCCAGCCAGGGTCAGCCACCACAGAGAGTACAGCACGCTCGTTTTCCTTGGCATTAACATCCCACTGGACTCGAGTAAAACTGCAGACCTCAAAACTTAATCAATGGAAAACAACCTGCTTTATTAATATTGGACAAGCTATATAAATTTAACATTTATGCTTCATTTTTAAAATGCCTGAAATACCGTAAATGTAAATGTCATTATATTTGACATTTATAATTGACTAGAGTCACATTTACAACGTTATTGGCAATAATGCCTACTCTATAGTAGAGGTAAGCAGAGATTTTGTATTTAACGCTTGAACGACATAGAAATAATAAGGGTGCCAACATATGATAAAATAGCTCAACTGCCTTATTTTTAATTAAAGCCCAGTACAGCTGACTTCTGTGGAATAATATCCATCTTCCACGACTGTCCAGACCTGCTTATTTTACTAGCAAAAATGCCCATTAATTTAAAGCCATTTGGTTCTAACAGATTCATCTTAGATAACGTAATGGCATTAGACTCCTTTTGCAGCACCCTTTCGCTGAGAGAGACACCTTTTTCTTTCTTTCTATAAAGATAGCACTTAGACCTACACTCCATCAAGTAAATAATTAAGACAAGGAGCATACACTGAAATTACAAAAAAAATGTTGTATATAAACACGTGTTGTGCCCTGGAATTTGCGCAGTTACCCATAGCAGAGGCATACCTCCTGCACAGACAGCTAAGCTGGGTTTCCAAAGCCTGACTAAATCTTCAGCCTTGCAGAGTAATGACAGAATGAAAAATATTTGCATAAGCTTGTAACTTGAGCAAGCATAATATGGGTGAAGCATGGGAATACAAAGCAGTTTTCACCAAGACACAGTTATTCTAAAACACAAAGCTACATATTCATTGTAAGAAGACGACACATGTCCTGAGAAGTCATTTAAGCTGATATAGTTTAAAAAAAAAAAAATACATATGCCTGCTACATGCTTTAAAATAATAGTCCTCACCTTCCAAAAGCAACAATCCCACAAGGCAATCCTAGTGCGGTTGGTGTTGGGAATGGAATGCTAATCCTGGAAGCACAGTGTCTGCATATGAATGAGCCCCTCTTTGGGTCCCTAACATTTAATAATCTTTGATAAATGCAATGAGCAGGAGCATTTTATCCAACGCCACTGAAATCTGAAACGTCTTTTCTCAAGCATCAGCAGTTTATACAATAAAAATTTATTTTGCAAAAAGCACTGTAAAAATGAATATTATTTCTCTTTCTCATTACAGGCTGGAAATTTGAAAGTGTGTTTTAAGCTGATGGTGAGTCTTAGTATTTTCCATATTAAAGAAAGAAATTCATTTTGCAGCTCCACACATCACTAGTTTGTGCAAGAATTAGGTTGGCTCTGTCTAGCCATGAAGCAAAATCGATCAGTAACAACACTGAAGTTTCTCCCTGTATATTCCAGATCACCACCAAAAACCCCACCACACCGCAGCGTTTTTCTCCTACTTTCCACTGCCATCAACTCCATCATCCAGGCTGCTCATACGTAGTAATCTGTTCTTGAGAACTGTAATTGCAAAGTGGGAAACTCAATAAACCTATATCTTATCTGAAACAGAAGCCGGTAATTGCCCGAAAGAAATGGATCTTGTTGCGGAAGGATATAAGACAGTGTCAGATGTATTGTTAGCCACTCTGATAACTGATGCTTTCAGGGCTTTTTTTTTTTTTTTTTTAAAAAGATAAGCATCGAGCAAAGATTTATGAAAAAATGCAATTTTTCTACAAAAATGCCAGCCAATCTCCCCCCCCCCCCAAAAAAAAAAATTAAACCCTATTTTTGAAGTTATCAAATATTTTGGAAGCTCAACACTGCAGAAAGAATGCTGGCAGATCAATACATACTCTCACTATCCAACTAATCTTCACTGGCTTCTGAATAATTCAGGCTCATTAGACTTCCAAGCTGTCTGGCCTAAAGGTTACGTGAGACATGCATCAATCTGTCAGAAAGGTGGCAAACATTTTTTCATCCCTTTTCCATCCACACAGTCTGTATTTATACAATAATAATAATAATTTCAAAGCCTTCAGTTAAATCATAATTAGTCTGCAACCCCCTGTTGCAAGTTTTCAATATATTTGTTAAAATAAAAAACAACCCCCACAATGCGCGTATGGGGAGCAGGGGGGGTATAAGCAAAAGATTCTTAAATGTCATTTTGCATAAGGCTACAGACTTTAAAAAAAAAACAAAACAAGACACTAATTAGGTGGAATAAGGATATATTCAGCAAAACATTAAAAGAGAACAGAAACACTGATGCAACCATATTTGATTTACCAACTGTACTGCTTAAATCTTGCATTTACCAGGGGGCTTTAGCTATTATCTCCTTTTGTTTCATCGCCATCTTACCAGCACTGGCAAAGACTCAACTGTCAATTAAATAACCACAGGACATTACTGTTTTGGTTCCCCGAACTAATAGCAACGATGACTGTCAGGTACAGACACCTCCTCTGCTATGGTTAGGTAATCCCTGTAACCTTTTCTTCTGTAATATAAGGACACATCACTAAAGAATTACTAATGGATGTGCTCAAAGTATTTTTATTTTTCAAAGTGTCAGCACATCAAAGCCAAAAATAAGTCCAGAGTATGTGGGCGACGATGTCCAAGCTATAGCTGTGGTTCAGTGGTAGGAATTTCAGTCCTGATCACTCCGAAACCCTGGTTATACATCACATTTGGGTACCCACTCCTGATGAGATGTTTTCTCTAACTTATCATAGCATTCTATACGTAAAGTCAATTTTCAAAAAATATTTTTGAAAGAGTGAACTTTATGCAAAACAGAAAATAAAGATGGGAACAATGAGAACACACACAGCAGCTTGTGTACAGAACATAGTGCCACCGTTCACCCTCTTATAATGTACAGTGGGACATTTAGTAAAGTTCAAAGACTATAAAATTGAAAACTGACTCAAGATTTTAAGTGACAGATTCCACCTATAGTAATCATCTCCACAGTGGGTCACTGAGATCAAAAACTTGATATACAGTGCTAAATCTGATCATCTCCCAGGCTAGATTCAGTTGAGTTATCTCTATTAAGAAAAAAAATAAGCATTTATGGCCCATAATTAATTAGCTAACTTGAACTAGTAGGAATACTATATGACAAAATTCCTTGAATTGTGCTTAGTAGGACATTTATCACTGAAAATTAGGATCATCAAGTATTTTGGATTATCAAGTTCTTGTAATGTGGGTGTAAGGAAGTACCTCAGCAACAGAAACATGGGTTTTCAGAGATTTATCATGCAGGAATCTAGGTGCCTGTTCAGCAGAGTTTTCTTTACAGAAGGCTAATTTGGTTACCACAGTCTCCAACTAATGTGGAAGATAAGTACTTTTCCCATTCTAGTGCAATCTTCTATTTGATATCAAAAAATTGATCCAATCTGGAGCAATTTTAAAAAGAGCACTACCGTTGGAAAGCAGATACCTTGTCTCCGGTGGACAAAAATTGCATGTGATTTCAAGCTACGACTCGAGTTGAATGCAATAAATGGCTTGAAAAATTGAACCTCACATTGCTGGTTACCAAAAGAGAACTGACAGTGACAGGTTCCTTCAAAACCATGTATGCACCTCCCTGAATGAGGATATCCGTGGTATTTTAGTAGCTGCTAAGCTTAGAGTACCGACCAACAGGAGAAGAAAACAGAAAGGAATGAGGAAAGTTAACAGCTGTTCACAGAAATTAAGGCATGCATCCTCATATCTGCTATATGCTCACATTTCCAATGGACTCTGAGGCCTCAAACAGCTAAAAATATGCAAAAACACTTCCTTTTTCATCCTCCTGGCCATAAAATTGACAATTGAGAAGTGCAGAAGGAGACATCTATTTCCCTTTGCAAGGTCTCTTCCACCCTGCAGTTGTCCATCTTACTCCTGGGTTAAGATGTATCTGTCATCTCACGTGTTTTAGCATCTGGCTGACGCCGTTCAGTTCTGGGCACAATTAAAGGTGCCTATCCAGACATTCAAAAAGTCCACTTCTTCCACATCCCACCACCCGGACTGTGCTCAGAAACCATGAACTTTTTAATCCCTTATGGCGCTTGAGAACCTAGCCCCTATACCATCTTCTCCTTTTCTCTTAAAATTCAATCCACTCAAACGCATTTGGGATTACTGCAAGTACAGGCTAAGATTAAAAGGAGTTCTGCCTCCAACTTTCAAGGATATTCCTGCCGCACACAAATCTTTCCAAAGAGAAAGAACATGTACATGGTGCATGTATTTTGGTGTTTAATTGTTTCTTGGTTAACTCCTTTTAGTTATGGTCTAGTTGCAGGAATAAACTTTTTTTTTTGTATTACTACAAGTGTTTAGCAATGATAAAAGGGAAAGCAGGATAATGTATCACTAACACAGACCTTCTTCAGCACGTTACTGTATGACATTTCACATTCTCACCCTTGCTTAGAAAACAAAACTTCATAGAGCAGACTTTTGTTTGGTTTTTTTTTTTTTTTTTAAATTAAGCATTTATATGAAAATGTTTCTGTTAAGGGCCGTGTAACCCCCCAAATGAAGGGCCCAGGTTCTGATTTTGCCCATGTTTCTACTTCTCAGGCTTTCCAAGCTCTGAGCTTCCTGCCTCCGTACAGCCCCCGATTCAAGGCAAGGCTGTGACCACAAGGCTGAACAGACTCAACCCTATAAATCTTCCTTTCAAAATCCTCTACAGCTGTCTTTTCATTCAAGAAGTATCTTCCAATCCCATTACTCCTTAATCCCTTTATAATCCAATCAACCTCGGCAGCATCATGTCAGCTCCCTCTGTCAACACTGTAACCCTGTAATATTTCATTCTGGTAAAGAGCAGCACTACTTCCCATTTCCACAAAAATTTTAATTCCTACCCTTGACCCAGCTTTGTTCCGGATTCATTTTCAATTGCCGTAACCACATTAGAAAGACCGACTGTATCTTCCGCATATCTTCATCTTACATGGGGTAAAAAGAAAAATTAAACTTCTCCAGCTCTTTCTAAGGAAATGAAATACCTGGCATAATTCAGACAGTAATTTGGTTTGGTTTACACTCTCTTTCAGCTCAAAAAATAGAATTCAGTTGGGTTATCATGGAGTAAACTGTAAAGATACTCCCCAGAGGCCAGAGTCCTGCAACTGCATTTCTATTCATAGCTGTTTTTCTTTTTCCTCCTCCTCCACCTCCCTATTTTTGTGGAACTAGTAAATAGCCCATAAAGCAAGCACCCCGTGTTACATTTTCTGGACTACACAGCTGATTACGTATTACCACTGTTTGTGCATACTCCTGGCAGTTTTGAAGGAGGTCATCTATGGATTTGTGCTGCTAAGGTCGTCGTCTTCACCTGAAACGCGCTTGAGCAGGGCAAGACGCAGCTTTAAGCAGGCACGACGCCAGATTCTTTGCATTTCTGCTACGTGGACACAGCAACTACCCGAACCCTCCTGAACTAGGTTACATCGCTAACATTTTCATCTGCACTGGGCTGCCATCCAACCAGCCTTCCCTGAGAGCATTACAGGACTGGGTACCCAGACACAGCATTCAGCCATTTGTGGCTCTATCTTATGACATATAAGTGTCCCAGCTCTAATCCTGTTGTTTCAAGCCAAATGGAAAAACAATATATTCAAGCAGTGAACTCTATTGTCTGCAAGACTTTATTAATTGGAAGCTTAACAAGATTTGAATTTCAGGCATGAAAAATTAACTACTGTGTTATGCAGAGCTAATTGATGGACTGTACCTGATTGGAACAGCCAACAGTGTATTCCCAAGCCCTGAAACATTGCAGCCATCAAACAGAAATAAAAAAAAAAAAAGAAAAGCTTTAACTGCTAATTCCTTCTCCCACTATCACACTAAGAAGAAAAAAGGTCATTAAGTAGACTGTAACCAATACCTTCATCTTTGGAGGGCTAAGAAACCACTACGAGATACATGGAGGAGGTAAACTTAAGTTTTCCAAGGTTTTCATCAAGTTTTCATCATTTCTTCCAGTGGTTTTTCTTCATTTCACTTAAGTCAATAGCAAACAAAATAACCTCAACTTTTTTTATTTAGTTGCTAAAAATATGACCTTTTAAGAAAGACTGCATTTATTAGCGTTTTATATTTATGCTCTTTTTTTTCTAGTTATTCTTTATAAAAAGCTCCTACTTTAATGTAGTCCAGGAACAGCAGGGAGGTCTAAAGGCACTCCCTGATCCAAGACATCAAGGATTTTGTAAACCCGTGACATGTTCCTGCTTCCCTTATGGCATTTCAGGTGTAGTGCAGAATCATCATACTCATTCATCATCATCCTTACAGTCCACAAGAGGACACAATCCTGTAACCATAGAAACATGGATGTTACTGTGGACATTTTCTGCCTGTTATATTAAAAAAAAAAGAGAACTGAGCCTTGTTTGCTGTCTCCACAATGTTGTCTCAACACTACTTGAAAAGAAAAATCCCATGTTCATTTTAAACGAGTGCAGAAGCTCGCAGCCCCATGTCTTCTCTCTCTTCCGAGATGAATACAGGAATACAGCATGGCTTGGCTTCGCATCTGAGCCCCGTCGTCGTGCTGTCTGCCACTGATCTTATTTGCCACCCATCCAGGCACAGAGCAGGCAGTGATCACCGTCACGCTCAACAGCATTTGTGACTCACAGAAATGAGTAGGGTTTTCCCTAAAAAGTTGGGGTGTACCTATTCCTCTCTCCCAACACACAAGACATTTCTTCAGATCTTCTATTAGTCCTCTAAGTGCTGGCATTTCATAGAACGGGTACCCTGGGATCTATAAAATCATCATTTGCCACAATTAACAGATGAGCACTGAAAGAGAGAGACCGCAGCCGCTGCCACTGGAGTGAGCAGCCAGATGTAGCCCATGACTGACTGGGAAGACTCTACCCATCTTGGTCAACTGGCTTATTTCCCGTAAGGAACTGCTTTATTAAAATAAGCAGGGTGCAGCTGGAAAATATTAGGGCTTAATTCTGCCAATACTAAGAGATACGGTAGGTATGACTACCATATATTACAATTCCCCAAAAATTAGATCGTTATTCACTGTTTGAAGATATGTATTTATCTAACCATGAAAACCTAGCACATAAAAAGAAAAATATTTTCATACTATCCATGGCCAAGCAGTAAAAGCCAAAACATTTTGACAGAGTCTTCAGCTAAGACTGATGTAGAACAAGACTTAGCTACTATTCAAAAAAATAACACATTAAATTAAGTCTGGGAAAATCAGCAGTAACAGTTATTTTGTGTATTTCCAGAAAATACTTTTACTCATGTAATGCATTCTGAAATATTCTCAGCATCCTAAATGCTGCACAGTCCCTTTAAATCTCTGAAAATTCAAGATATTCCCTGGGCAAAGGATGAAGTGCTCTGCTCCATACACAATTACACATTTACTGAAGTCAGATGCTAGGAAGAATAAAAACCTTTTCCTCCCCTGGCAATATAATTTAATAATTGTAAATCAGTAAAAGCATTATAAACAATTTCAGCATTTACAATGCAGGCTTTACTTCGCATATTACTTCAAGACAATTAAAGATAATGATTGATACAAACCTCTAGTCACAGATATTTACCAAAAATGTACATTAGTCAACATTAACGTGAAGAAATTAGGCATAGAGAAGTTAAAACATTAGAACTATGAAGCTCCTAGAAGAACTTTAATTATGCCTATTTTATATCTCATGCAATATACCATGCAACTTCGAATATTCCCATAAATTCCTGAATGTGTATGCAACATCGCCAACGATAAAACTTGCTAGAGGAACCCTTGTATCTCATGAGCTTTACGGTTCTTCATATTTTCATGTTCAGTTTTTCCACTAGTGCACACTACAGTTAACTTCCTTTTTTATATACAAATAAAACATAAAAAAACCCTCTTTGGCGCTGAGGAACCATTTAGTTCTTAAATCCAAAGCTATTCACTGCAATTCAGCCTTTTTAAACTCTGTTTACTTCATCTTAAAGAAAATGCTGCACATATTCATTCCCAAAGTGCCTAATCAGCCGTTATTAAGGAAAAAAAAAAAAATCACAAAGGCTTTGTTTTAATGCAAATATGAATTAATTATCCGTCCTTGGTGAAGGAAACTCTCTTATGTTTCCACTGACTGATTCTGGACATTGAGACAAGGGCAACATTTTATTTTCACTTTATATTTTAGCTCTGCCCATTAGATGCAAACTCTTAGGTGTGAAACAAATACCAAATAGGTAGTTTAAATCGCTCAATAAAGTTGAATTGTAATAAAGCATAAAATGCTCACTTTTAAAGTTGCCACCTACAGATTTCAGGATGGCTACTCGCAGGCAGCCGCTGTGTAACGGGCAAATTTCACATGTTTAAAAAGGTTTTTTGGCTGCCTGTGTAAATTGTGTCTCAGCTAGAGCAACAAGGTGCCCCCAGTTAGCTGAAAAGCACCGGGGACAACATCTAATTAAGATTACAGTGGAACTGTGAATGCCATAAAGGGACAAAGATTCTCCAAAGTCAAAAGGCTATGGACACATGGAACCAAACCTTAAAACACACACACTGCCAAGCAGAAGCATTTCTCCTTAAGAAGTATTGCATCAATGTTTTATTGCTTCTGAAATGCCAAATTATTTTTTTGTTTTGGTTTGACATTGCTCGTCATTTTTTTTTTTAATACCACGAATAAAGGGTTTTGCAGAGGTGCTGGTAAGTAGGTAAGCAGGGCATTTGCCAGCTTCTTGTTCAGAAATTAAAGGTGATCAGAATGCCACATATAAATAGACTGCTGCTGCATGAACCCCACCCCAAATGGGCTTGCTCCTCAGCCATAAGGAACCCCCATTTTCTCTATATGCTCTGGGTTATACTCAAAGGAAAGACTATGGTGGTGTCAATCATCCATCATAAATATTTAGGACAGTGCTCTAGACTAATGAAGCTACATTCATTTACAGACTTCACAGCTGACTGTGATTTATTTTTTTCATTGAAACACTATTCCCTATCTTAATAGAAGGCATTTAATACTAAAACTTGTTGAGTAGTCCCAACAAAGCTAATCAAAGAAAGAACAGCAAAAAAATCAGTGATTTTAGCTCTTCGTCTACCTTACCAAAATAAAGTTAGAGCTCTGCATTACAGCTTGTGTCTTAAACATACATTTCATAAGCGGCTGTGTTATTCCAAAATTCCTTCAGTGCCATAACAAATATCAAGAAGTTACGACCTCAAACATATGCGCTTTTTGAGGCAAAAAACCCACTCCAGCCTAATGAACACGAGTCAGGATGTAAATACGTTATCACGAGCACCACCTACCGCAATCAGTTGCTGCCCATGAGACAACAGTAACATCTTCCATTGGATTTTGGCCTAAACATTTATAGCGTAATTATTTTGCTCATTTTCATAGGCTTAAATACAGGGGTTTGGGGTTTGGTTTGGTTTTAAAGAGCAGAAAGTACTTCCCATTTCACAAGCATGTAGTGAACACTATTTACCATACATCGTTTGAGCAACAACCTCCCGTGAGCAGTTGCTCCCCTTTCTGAACAGAACGAAGCTCAGCACACAGTTTCCCTCCATCGTTTAGAAACAGGATGCCAGCAGATGCAGAAAGCACGAATTTCTAACAGAAAGCGCGTACACAGTACTGAGCAAAAACCTAAAGCTCAAAACCACGCTATGACCCTCAGTAAGGGGCACAAAATCAAAGTGAGGAGAGGGGGTTCGCAGAGTTAAAGGACAGAAAGGTTCACCAGCCCTTCTGTTTCCCCTCTCAAACATTGGCCATGAAGCTTCACACTGAGACGAGTAACTTGTAATTGATTAAAGCTAACTCTCTCAAAACCAGACAAGTATTCAATTAAAAGCACCAAGAGAGGTGCTGCAAGTTTTCATAAGACTTTTGCAATGTTTAACACCCTCACTTCTGAAAAAGTCCTTAAATTCACATTTAGATTACCTGGCTTCAGCTTCCAGGGGTTGATTTTTGTAATAGCTTTTCTGCTACTCAGTATTTTCTCACAGTGAAATTATTAATATACTGTAATGAAGCCACCTTTATTTATTCCTTTTGATAGGCAGAACACCAAATCTATCTGTCAAAATAATCCACAAGAATCACTTCATCCCTAGCATTGACTGAAAATTTCATAGGTTAGATAGAGAAGAACAGATTTTTATCTCATCTCACACAACAGAGATAACCACCATGTTATTTGCATACCTCAAATCTGAAGTTCTAAATATTTTGGCCTAAAATTCACATTTCCTTTTTTATTGTGATCATAATGAAGCTTTTACCAACTCCTTTGTAAACCAGTATCTCTGATATTGCTGTTTACATAAAATATTTAACAATACTCGTAATGGTAATGAAGGGCAAACCGGTTATGATCATATAAACATTCATTCACACCTTGTCTTGCACAGGAACACAAGCTGCGTGGGACAAGAACTGGGAACAGTAGTATTTTATTACACTTGTAAGCTTCCCAGCTCCAATTAGGATCAATATAAATATAGATCTTTGTCTTTTTATTGGCCTTTTATACAAGGTGACATACCAAATGCCTCAGCCTCCAAGAAGTCAGATGGAGCTACGAAGACCACCTTCGTGGAAACACTTCTTTGTCCCAGGCACAGGTGGGACACACCTGGGAGAGCAACGGCAACGCTGATGGTGGCATCACAGCACGCCAGCAGCTCCAAGCAATGCTTCCACTCACACGGCAGCATAGGAGACTATAATTGCACCAAGCCACCCAACATGAGGATAATGTGCAAAGGTGAGCGATCAGTACAAGGCAGATATCGACCTGTTGGAGCAGGCCCAGAGGAGAGCCATGATCAGGGGGCTGGAGCACCTCTCCTATGAGGACAGACTGAAAGAGTTGGGGTCGTTCAGCCTGGAGGAGAGAAGGCTCCAGGGAGACCTTATTGTGGCCTTTCAGTACTTAAAGGGGGCTTATAAGAAAGATGGGGACAGACTTTTAATAGGGTCTGTAGCAACAGGACAAGGGGTAATGGTTTTAAACTACAAGAGGGCAGATTCAGGCTAGATATAAGGGAGAAAGTTTTTACCATGAGGGTGGTGAAACACTGGCACTGGTTGCCCAGAGAGGTGGCAGATGCCCCATCCCTGGAAACATTCAAGGTCAGGTTGCACGGGGCTCTGAGCAACCTGATCTGGTTGAAGGTGTCCCTGCTCATTACAGGGGGGTTGGACTAGATGACCTCTAACGGTCCTTTCCAACCCAAACCATTCTGTGATTCTATGATCCCCTTGACCTCCTCTCCCGTTCGGCAGCCTCACTAACACAGGTTATTCAGGAAGTCATGGCACCTAAGGCCCCATTCCATGGGTGAACTCCTCACCTGGGGAGTCCCAAGGGAACACCTATTAGCTGTTCACACCTCTCAATCACAACAAAGTAACCAATATATCTTTTGTGGCACTGTTTCTGGGTGCCACATCAAACAAGGAACATGATCTTATTTCATCCTAAAGCCTAAGCAACCGTAGGGTGTCAGTAGTACTTGGCTAGGAAGTCACTCAGGACTTCTGCGTACTGTAATAGCCAAGAAGCCATGCCACAATATGTAACAAACTTCATAAAACAGAAACTAAGCAGTTAGAAATACTGCTGAGATGACAAGCAGATACAACAGTAATCTGTTCATTGGTTTAGCCTGTCCTGCAAGTCTAGATTTCATAAATAAACTAACCACTTTAAACATTAAATGCTGGCTTGGACAGGAAAGCATAACTGCTCCTCTCACCATTAGATGCTGCTGTTCATGAAGTAAAGCACAGGCAAGACAGGAGTGGGAATCTGGTGTTTCCATTGATGACCAAAACTTATCACTAAGCACCACTGCAGATCTCCAGTTTACACTCGAGCCCCAGGTCCCCAGGGCTTTATTCGGCAGATTTTAGTGCTTTAGTTGGTAGCACTGAGAATATCTGATAAACAGGCATCTTAGTGGCAACCTCTGCATCCAGAAATGCTGAAGCAAGCGCTACACCACCACCGTTATGGCTTACACCAAATAGGACGTCAGCCCACCTCTATAAAACGGTAGCGTATCTACGCAGAGAGTCGCAACATGGCATAAATTAAATCATTTCATTACCCGAACACTATGAAGAGTGAGAACTGCCTTACCACCTAGCTGATTCGTAAAAGTCACTGATGGATCTGCCCAGTTCACCCTAACCCCACCTGATGGGGACAAAACTTTCCCTGCAAGCTATGGCCATGACCAACCAGTTCCGCTTTAGGATACATAAGGGTACTTATGTGGCACCTGCATTACAGCAAAATTAGTTTTGTATCTTTTATAACGAGGATGCAAAATCTGTTAGCGCTTTAATACAAAAAACGTGTTGATATTTATTGAGAACTGACTGCAAATTGAATTTTAACTCTGCCTATAAAATTAGTTTAATTCTTGCAAGGTAAAGGCATAATTCCTCTGTTTACTTTCCTTCCAAAGAATCTCTTTGGTTTTGCTTAGCTGTAACTGTTTTGATCAGTTTGCATCTACATACAGCAGCTGGTAGGTGGTTTCAAATGTTTCCTCAAAGCTTTGGTTGCAAGCTTTCAACAGGTAATTAAATTACAGCCACATTTGCATGGCAGCGTTTTGTAATAAACCAATTCACAGTGCAGGCTTCAGTTACAGGTAATTAAAAGTTCTCTGATACAGCAAAACACACCCAAAATAGCTGGCCTATGGGCAGAAAAGCTTGAAAACATAAGGAAAACTAAAACACCGTATAAATTACTTGCCTGAAACTGCAGCAAGGGAAAGAAACAACAGGGGACAATAAACCAACCCACACTGCAAAAGCACAGTGAAATGCCCACCTGCAGATCTCAGTCACTTACCTCCTTCCCCGACCCTGTTGACTCTTCTACAAGTATCAGTAGGGAAGGAAAATTTAGGTTTAGATGAGATGTTAGGAAGAAATTCTTTACTGTGGGGGTGGTGAGGCACTGGAACCAGTTGCCCAAAGAAGCTGTGGATGCCCCAATCCCTGGAAGCATTCAAGGCTGGGTTGGATGGGGCTTTGAGCAACCTGGGCTAGTGGAAGGTATCCCTGCCCATGGCAGGGGGGTTGGAACTAGGTGATCTTTAAGGTCCCTTCAAACCCAAACCATTCTATGATTCTATGAAAAGGTATTTTCAACTTCTACACACCCTTCATTTACATCCCCTCCCCGACTCAAATGGTGACCGCCGAGAAAGGGAGAGGAGCACCAGGTTAGCCAGGGTGGCCTCTAGCCTGCAGGAGTCCATTTTGCCAAGCGAAATAAAGAAGGGACAATCCTATTGCCAGAATCATGCAGCAAGGAAAAAGTTAAAGCCTGTAGGCAAGGCTGGAGCTGGATATGGCTGCAAAATTAAGGCAGAGCCGGCAAACCAGGTACTTTTGTAACTGTGCTTGGGCTAACTGGGGGATGCAGTAGTCGTACAAGGCAGGACAACCCACAAGCAAAGGGTGCAGAACGATTGTACATGAGGAGGTGACAGCACAGGCAGGCAACACAATGGAGTTTTTTGTTGAAATTACAGCTACTTACAACATCAAACAATTCCTTGCTACCAGCCCCAGTAAGAGATTCTTCTCGACTCAAAAGTTCACACATGCTTAATCAAAGGCAGAAAGATCAAGAACCACTCAACAGGAATATTTAGGTTTCATTCAGGAGAAGGACAACTGGTGACAGTGCTTTCCGTCATCGATCTTGTGATGTTTGGGGATTTCTACACTTAAATTCCAGTTTCAGCAATATCTGAGAAGCAGAGAAAAGTTTGCAAGTATATTTATATGCATTTATGGCTCAAAATTAGTAGGTATATTTATTTTTAGGGAAAAAAAAATAAAAAATCTTTCTTTCAATCAACCTCATCTGAAAAGAGGACAGTGTGTTCTTTTGAGTGCCTCGGGATGCAGCCCAAGGAGAAACATTCCCTACACTGGGACTGGGCAGTCGAGTGTAAGCAGAAAATTACCATAATGAAACATGAAGGGTTTTGCATCCTCCTTGCAACAAATACAATGCTCATTTAGATTCACGGAGTACAAGATATTTTCATCTAAAATTGGCTTTTTTCCCCCATTAGAATCCCATAGGGCTTGTTTAATTACTGCTAATGAGAATAGATTTTTACATACTACCTGTTAATTTCTTTTCAGATTTATTTTTAATACCAACCCGTTCCCCTTGGGAAAATGACCATCATTATCACGCAGTCCTCCGAGAAGCACAAAATAACAGCTGTCACTTTGGGTCACCATAGCAACACTACTGTAACTACACCGAATTTGGTTCAACAGGAGAATACACATACACGCACACACACACACGCAGAGGTGATGCTAATAAATTACTTGTAACATAGTTCAGGGAATTCTCATTTCGATGACAATGTGCTTTCCCCTTTTTTTGCCAAACTAACCCAGTTTAAGCTTAGCACATCCCGAAGCAGCAGTGGATAATGCTGCAGATCATCTCCTCCATAGCCTCCATCACCCAGCCATCTCCCACCCTCATGGTATTGTGAAATATCGCATTTTCTCTCATGATGCCAACAAAAGCAAGTTTGGGGGGATTTCCCCCCCCCCCCGCCCAGGATTCAGATGTGTTGCCTAGAGGCTCCTACTGTCATGGGAAGCCACTGCTGCTGGGTGTCTGGCAGAGCAACCCTTGCCAAGCAAAGCTGCTAAGGCAGCATGGGCCACCACCAGTCACCTCTGTTTTCTGCTTGTCCACAGGCAAGGAGGCACCTTGTCAAACAGGGATGCAGTCCTCATTTGGGGCACTAATTTAAAGATAATACTGTCAGAAACACTGTCATATCACAGGCTAGTAAATAGGCGATCTAGTCACACGCTGGAACCGCATCGGTTCCCAAGGGGTTCGCCCATTTAAGTCCCATTAAGGTTAATGGGAATTATGTGCAAAGCACAAAGACATCGGAGTGAAACAAGCTTGTAAGAGCGAATCCATCATCAGAAGCAAAAATTAGAAGTTTGTCATTATTTTTGGTGGGAGAAAGGTTGGATGCCAACTCAGTTACATCAGCTAATCCATTTTTATAGAAACAAAAGTTCAAAAGGTAAATTCTGAAAATTGAATATCTGGCCTCTTAGTCTTCTCAACAGAAAATACTGCCCCCCCCCCCCTTTTTTTTTGCATGTTTTCTGCTGTGGTATATTTTTTTATCTGGAAGAGGTCAAAGTATTTTATGTATACCAGCTCATTAGTCCTCACAACACTAATGAATCCACGCATCCTAACTCACTTGTGGACAAGCAGAATTTTGCCAGTCACCAAGAGACAATTTCTGGGCTATCTTCTCACAAAAAGCACAACAGCTGTGGTTGAAAATCTCCTTTAGCAGGTTTTTTTTCCCTTCTGATCTACGCTGTATACTTTATTTTGCATTCAATCCAGTATTTAAATACATGGCCAAGCTTAAATGGAAGCTTGTTTTCCTTCCTGCCCCCCCATTACCCCACTAGACTGAGAGAGAACATTAATATCTATCCATGACATTTCTGGTAACAGACCAGTAGTCTACAACAAACAGTGTACTTGGAGAAGTTTAAGCTTTCAGTCATTTCTCATTTGTGAAGTCACATTTTCTGACTTTAATTTTTTAGCCTTTTTTTTTTATAGTGTCAAAAAAATCCTACAGTATAACATTCTTAAAAATAAACAATTTTTAGTTTCATAATTTTCTAAATTCTGTTGTAGTCACTTTTAATCAGCAAATTCACTACCTTCACCATAACATGAGCAGAATATAGTATGCTTAAAGATATCAATACTGTGCAAACTAAAGAAGAAAGAAAATGCTATGGTAGATGCCCTATGTTACCCTGACGAAAAGAATGTGAAAATGCTTTCTGATATTTTATATCCTCCTCCTACATTATAGTTTTCCCCATCTTTCTAGATAGAGAAACAGACCAAAGTCTCTCTAGCTGGACCCAGAAAGCAGCAGCTTAGGAGTATTTTATTGTCGGAACTGGAACTGAATGGCCATTCTGAATTACTCAGGGTAACGCACCCGATAGAAAAGCCTGCCGGGGCAGATCATCTCTTGTAGTGCTATTTTCTGAGCTTAACAATGAATTCCTCAAACCTCATAACTGGCTGCAAAAAAAGAGCTTCCTCCCTGTATTTGTTTTGAAGATCCCACCATTTTATTTCGTGGTTTCCTTCTTTGGACCTGTGTTGTGAGAGGGAGAACCAGAGTTGCTAAATTTACTTTCTCTATAGGATTAGGTGCCTCACAGACCTCTCCAGACCCTCTCATTTCCCGCTTTGCACACAGAAGCATCCCAGCCTTCACCAGTTTGCTCTTGAAGGGGTTTTTCATGTCTTTGATTATTCTCTTCAACTTTTCTTTACTCCTTCTAGCTGTTTTCTGGGAGATGTGCAACAACGAGCATCCAACTCCAGACGAAGCTTCATCACCTATCCACACAACAGCCCATGAAACACTAACTGCACTATTCCACCTCCCGCAACTTCACATCTTATTAGCTTTTTTGATTATAGGTACCTCTAAACAGAAGCTTTAATGGAACAAGATATAATAGTAGTCATGCTTTTCTTTGAGCAGAAATAGGGTCTAGTATCATTTCAACATAGAGCTGATTTATAACCATCTTGTTTGTGCTAAGTATGCAATAGCAGCATTTATTTTGAACTCAATTACAGTAAAACTACACCCAAAACTGAATGTTAAGCCACGGGTTCACATCATAAAGAGCTTACCAGTAATACCAGTATAAGAAATATCTGACCTGCCTTCATCCACCCCTTCTCCTTCCACCAGTTTATCACCCCCTCAGCTGGGAGAGCACGAGGTGTTTGCGCACCCGTGCTCTGAGCCAAGCATCTCCGATTCCTCGATACCATCCACAGCCTCATCCCTGGAAGGTGAGCCGGCACAGCAGAGAGGACAGCATTTCAGGAGCTGGTAGTGGGATTACTTTAATCCGTAGCCGAACATTTTACATGTGGAAATTACATTTTTGGTGGCAGTGAATTTTAAGACTCCAGTAATCTGCTTTTCAGGTACAATTTAGCATTTTTTACACTACGCAATTCCCGCATCACTGTAGATTACATGCAATCTTATCTCCCTTCTTTTCAGTGTCTATAAGGCTCCTTTCTGTTTCTTCAGTGATGTAAAGAGGACTTAACAATAAAAAGTTTTGCATCAATTTAACTCAATTGGTTCAAAAGAACCAACTCAGTTAAATGAGAACAACCCCCTGGTGAAGACAGAGATTAAACAATATTGGTGTAAAGGGAAAAAAACCCACCACCTCTTGCTCTTCATATATGTGGATCAGCGCTACTGCTATTTAAATAATGAATGACAGCTCTGAATCTTTTTTCTTATATTTCTTCCTGATGGCCTCTGGCACGGTGCCTTGTCTTTAGTTAAGAAGAGAATAGCGCAGCTTGGGGAAGGGAAGTCTCTGCAAAGATTAAGGCGGCTATGAAAAGCTGGCTTTCCTCAACCCGAGCTGACTGAACATGAGCCCGGTCACTCCGACGGCCGCAGGGTGTGCTGGCAGCACCAGGAGCCAAACACAACTCAAAAAACAGATTATTCTTCCTCGCCTCCTATTCAAGACCATCCTAACATCCGTAATCACGGGGACCCAGTCTAGGTTTTGATATTCTGTAGCTTTCCCCTGGGGTCACAGGTTCTGCGTCCTGTTTAACCACACATACATGAAAGATGCACATTAATTGCTTAAAAAAAAAAAAACAAAAAAAAACAACAAACCAGCTACTTTCAGTTTACTCCAAGACGACGACAACAAATCAGAGCGAAACATCACCAGGCTGGATTTGGTCTTTAGGCTGCAAGGTCTTTGACCATCAGCCGTCATGTACGTCTGCCACTACATATAAAACACAGCTGGATCCACTTCACATAGTCAGTTATGAAAGCTTTCCCATTAGAGTTTATAAGCCAAATTACACAATATAGCCAGGAACTAAGCTTTTATGTACTGTTTTTAAGACACATTACAACAAAAGTTGCAAGGATAAACCTTCAGTCAGGAAGAGATACATCAGTTATAGTCTCCGTGCTTTCACTGATGTGCAATAATTACGGTTCATAGTTGCTAAAAGGCCTCTAACAAACCTCTCAAAGTAAATTATCATAATTAGCATAACCTTAGACACGTTTCAAGCTTTTGGTCCTCAGCTCGTTATTTATGGGCCTTTCAAAATTGTTCCAGTACATTAATTTTTCTATTTTTAAGCAAATCTATAAGCAGAGCCTATCAAACGCTAAAAGAATTACATTTCCCAGTTTATAAATGTGGGTAATATACATGCACATTAATAGCCTAGATCTTTTTTTAAGCAGTATTGAGTCATTAATTCATGATCTACAGAGACGATAACAGTCAGGTAGGGCCTGCTTTGCAAGAAAGATATTATAGATGCCTTAAAAGTAGCAGAATACGCAGAGAGTAAATCGGCAAAATGTAACAAGCATTTAAAATATTTTGGATATAAGTTAGCATTAATAGTACTTTCACACTGTTAAAGATTAACATTCTTCTGAATACTCTTCCACCTTTATTCCACACTTACTTCAAAAATCATCTACAATAACAAAGTTAGAAAAATACATCTAAAGCGAGGTCAGTTTGATATGGAAATACAGAAATCAGTGCAAGGATGCTCAAGTCAAAATTAGCAAGGTAATATGTCAGATTCAGAGGATTGAGAGTATGCAGTTTTGGGGGGGTTTCCACCCCCTCTTCAATTGAACCAGGTTTGTCATTCTGGCATGCAGTACTACATGAAGACACCTGAACTAGGAATGACCAAAATGAAACCAGTCCACAAATATCCAGAAACTACCAAATCAACTAAGAATTCATCTGAATGATACCAAAAATACATTTTAGCCAATTTGATTAGCTAAAAAAACTAGGTAAAGCATTTGTGTTGAAAAGTAACGAAGAAAGGGAGATAAAATGTGAAATCGAGCTTTCCCATCTAGCACATTGCCGACAGTTGTGTGCAATTAAGGCGCCAGGATCCCAATAGCTCAGTCCTCTACCCTCTGTACCCCGCAAGATGCAGAGGAAAGATGTCAGCAGCGCGTTAATGCCAGCAGCAGCAAAGCCCACAAAAAGAGTTCTTCAGATACAAGTGATTTCATGTAACTCCCTACAGTTTGGACCAAATTTCTACCAGGTATTATTTCCATCACAGTCTCTTCATATCAATTATTTTCCATACCTGTACTTTCCCCATTCCAGCCTCATTAAAACTTACATGATCCAAAATACGTTACCCACCTGCCAGAGCAATTAAATACTCATGGTCATAGCCTCAGAGCTAACAACTATAACAGGCAAAATCTGGTCCTGGTCCCTACACTGTGTAATTTAGATCAGGAAAGTCTTCCTCTGCCTCCCCTTCCATAAAATAGGTGTAGGGTGACCATTGCTTATGTTCTGGAGCAAACACTGGCCAATACATGTAGCTGGCTGTAAGCAAGTGCCATGATAATGGCATCTCTAAATAAAGACTGCCTTCTGGTGGGACAAAGTACCCTTACACACTTCCTTACTCGTAGATAAATCTGATTAGCGTAAGTTAATTACAAATACCTGCATGCTATACTTAAGTAGCACGTGTAAGGCGATACACATATCAAGTTATCAATCGCGTGAGTTTGTTCACTCTGTACAGTGCCGTCTCTGTAAGAAGGCAACCAAGCCAGAGGAAAGCTGTTCCCCACTACAGCGGTGCACAAATGCTTTCTGGAGTCAGTCCAGACTAGGTGGGACCCATCACCAGTGCCATTTTGAGCACGAAGCTTTAGCTGTAAGCAGAAGGCACTACAACAAGGAGGAGACTCCTTTCTTCTAGTCAACACAGAGCACCCCTCCATCATCTCCACCAGAAGCGATACAGCTATATCTGTCCAAGCAAAATTGCTTTAGAAGTTGTCACAGCCTCATTAACAAAAAAATATTAAGTGATCTTGCCAGTCAATAAAGCCCACAGCCAAGGTGAACTCTTAGTTCCTTTTTAAATTTAAAATGTCTAGAAATACTTTGATTAATAGGGAAAGAAGAGAAATTGTTGTCCAAAAAGAAGAGCAGTCAATCATAACCTTTGTTAACACCACTGTAAGTGGAGGTCCTGACACAGTAAGACCTCTTCTAGCTCCTGTTCAAGCAGCCAAATGGCCCCTGGAGGCATCTGAAGAACAGGGTGGCTAAATCAGGCAGCCCAGTTTATCACAGCATAACAAAACAGAATTAAACTCTTTGTCTTGCCCTGATTACAAAGCACAGTGCTGTTCTGAGAACGAAAGGCCTTAATGTGCTTTGTAAGGCAGACATTCCACCAGGAGCTGGCTATTAGCCAGCATATATCTCTGTCACTTTTTAAAGATAATCTGGTTAAACAGCTACATCTTTCCTTATTACGTTTTTGTTTCCACTATACACATGAAAATTAGCTTAGAGACTAAGAGGGCTAATTTACATTTTTAGGGATATGTTTTATCATTGTGTGCAGATAGGATTTGCAGTCCTTGCTGAATGCGCTGTGTTACCAACCCACTCGCTTTTCTCTGCCTCAAGAAAGAAAAAAAAAAAAAGGCATTTGCATCATGTAAGCAGAGAATATAGTCCAGCTTTTCGTCAAAGAAGAAAAGCCTTGAATTATCACCCCTACGTAATAAAGCCAGGGAAAACTGAAGCATAATAGATCCTGAAAGCAAAATTTCCCCAGCACTAATAAAACGGCAGGAGAAAGTACAAACTTTCAATTCTTGGTCACTGCCTTTGCGATTGCCCTCTTGTGAACGTGACGTGAATCCCACATGAAGGAAACACAGCATAAAATTTTTCACCACAACAGTAGGTATTTGTAGCTGTAAATAAAAATGGATAATTTGCAGAAGTCTTGTTGCCAATCTTGTCACCAGCAGTAGCAAGGGTATGAAAATTGTATTTGGTGCTCACCTTCAGGCAAAGATTTGAAAGGTGGGTCTGAGATCAAAGCACCACTGTATATTTACTACTCCTGGAGAGAAAAAAACCTTAAGGAAGGGGATAAAACACAAGAAACCCTGTCTCAGTATTGTTCTACTCTATTTACTTGAAGAGAGGAAGAGTAAGGAAGCAATTCTCCAATTCCCATCATTTAATAGCTGTGACCAGGGAACGGGAAAAGGTACTAATACAAGCTACAAATGGAAGAAAGTGTGAACAGAAATAGAATTTTAACACACTAATATAGTTTGCACGCCTAATAAAGCGGAACTGCCCATCACATTCAGTACTGTGTACTCTGTTGGATCAAATGGCATCTCAGTCCTCTTCATAAAGGACTATGATCACACCACCAGTGCAACGTCAGCGTCAATGCTTTTTATATACCCACGCATACAGTGTTAAATGAGATTAAATTGGTATTTAATACATATGTATATATGATCAAGCAGAACCCCTAGAACTATACGCACATCATAAACAGCATGGTCAGTAACGATCTATGCTGAAGTTACAGGACAAAACACAAGCGCTGGGAGAGTTGCATCTTTTGCAAAAGAGAGAAACTGAAAGAACAAGCAGCTTTCACCGTGTTGTATATGCATGTCAGACTGGCAGAAAATTGTAATTCTGTTTCATAGACATCCCATAGCGCAACTATTCGAGCTTGCTCAACTTGCAAAAGTGCAAAACTTCAGTATTCCTATTCCTGTAAAAGTCAATGGAGGTGTGGTTTTGGTGCAGCGCCCCTGTGATGCTGCCCAAAAGGACTCCAAAACCTCCCACGTGTCTACTTGCCCTATTTTGCAACTAAGAAAAAAAAAACAAACTGGAAGCCACCGAAACCTCAGTGTCAGGAATGAGAGAGGGCAACAGGTACAGGTGCTGCCAGGGAGCCGAGACCTTTCCAGCCTTGTGCCTGGTGTCATCAGATCTTTACTGCAACCAAGCAGCACCAACGAGAACCCTGCAATTCTGAGACATCAACAGTTTGTGTCATAATGAGTTGGTTATTTTTGGTAGATATTTTTTTAATCCTCCTTTCCACCTATCTGTCACAAAAGCCAGCAGTCTGTCTTCTTCTGCAGACTTTGCATTTGGTGGAGCATCTTGGGCTGACATCTGCCCACAACTCCAGATGCAAGGTGTTAGGGCTATTTATTAAGTTTTGCATCTCAATAAGTCGCACTTCATGAGTTCCTACTTTAAGATTAATAAAATAATACTGGAAAGCAAGAGTTCCGTCACGACTTAGCGTATATACTGGAGATGTAAGTATAAATAATTAAAGCTACCAATCTGAAATACACATCTGAAAGTCACTCCACCTGCCACCAAACACACAATTTCAAGTTCATTCAATATCTAATATGAAAACCACTGAGAACAGTATAAAACAGTGTTGAAATACAAGAAAAGAATATTTATTCATAGAGTCTGATCTTGCATATCAAATGCTGTAATTTAAAATATCATTGAGCTATCTCACACTGGTTGCCTCTGCATTACTTTTTTCCGGTTTCATAGTGATATGAAAAAAACACTTACCCACGAAAGAGGTAAGTAAAAAGCAATTCCCACACATAGAGTTTAATTGCCCAATTTTGTCTACTAGTCTTTCTACACAATCCACTTCCTAACTCCATTTGCTTTCCTGCTGTGAAAATTCAGATAGACTAATAGGCTTCTCTATCTCTGCTAACAAGAGAATTTTATTTTTAAGATCTTATTTAAATACTATTACTGTATCAGATTCAATGTTTTTCACACAGTTATTCAATGTGTCCTTTGATACAAAACAAAATTATGTAGGAAGTACATTTCGAGTTTTAATAAAAGTTAGGGGCTAAGGCTAAAACACGGAAAATATTTTTTTAACTGAGACATAATGAAATATTGACTGATAGAGGGGAAAAAGAGTGGCTTTGTTTAGCTTTGAAAACTACAATATACTTCACATTGAAGCTAAGAAAAGACATCCTAGTAAAAACAACTTCTCTAACAAAGATAGCTTATGTTCCTGTGAATGTTTTGCCAATTAGACTGGCAACACAGCATCAAAAACATAAATATATGAGGTTATACAAAAAAAGATAGCTGACTTAATTCCAAAGTTACAATAACTAAAACACTTGTCAATAACAATTCAATTACACAAGAATATCAGCTACGATTCCTTTGACTGCAGGTACAAGGGCGTGCAAGACTTACAAATACACTAAGTTAACATTAAACACTATTTGCAGCTATTTGTGTCTTGCTGCTTGTAGTGCCAGAATGAATTTAAACCATATTATTTTGGGCAACATCCAAAATACAGTTTCCTAATTAGAGGGAAGGACATCCAGCCCAGACAAATAAAACAAGATGCATCCAGAGGAATACTACCGAAGGGATGCACACAACGGCAGGAGCTGAAGAGGGAGGGTGGAGGAGGACCTCAGAAGGGTGATGAATACTGGAACACAGCTACAATTTGTGATAACATTTAACCCTCTGCCCTCAATTTAGACTCTCTAAGACATTAAATGAATACCAATATGTCAATAAAGCAGGACAAACACAAGCCCAGACAGAACAACAAAACCCCTGCCCCTAACAGCATCCATCCCTCTTTGTCTTCCAGATTACAGGAGAAGCCACGGAATCAGAAGTCTTTAAGCCGCAGGCGAAAGCTGCCGGGGAAGAGTTAAAGGAGGCAGAGCCACCCGCACCTGCGGCAGCTGCTCATCTGCTCTCCCCACGCAGCAGCCCTGCAGGTCACTGCACTTTAAAAAAAAAAAAAAAATGAAATAAAATCTGCCTGCTAGCACCAAGCCAATATCTGTCACTGCTGCAGCTGTATTACACAGCAGTTGTCATGGATAAAATAATTCCTTGTTAAGAAAGGATTTATAAAATATGCAGGACATTAACCGAACACACGCGGCTACTAGTTTGAGATTATAAATTCATTTACCTAGAAACAATTGCTGGGTAGAAGGCAGGCTGGAGAACCAGTCCAGTTTCCCTTCACTTTGTCAATGGAGACACAGCAGAATTGGCGCAATTTGGGACAAATACAGAGACAGCGATAGTAGAAGGAAATTCTCAGATTGATGGGAATTAAGGGTGAAGCATCAGAACACAGAACAGAGTCCAGAACAAGGAAAAGTTCAGTTAAGTGTTGAATTGCCTTAACATCCCCAAGAGTAAAATTGCTAACACCTCCAACATCCATTACACTAACCATTTGGCCTGCAAAACTCCCTAAGGAAGGGACAGTGCCAAATCTCTTCTTCCAAACATGACTATTAGAAGCTACTTAAACATCTATCACGCCGCTGCCCAAATGCTGCTGTGAGGCGTCCAGGTCTTCTCAAACCCCTCTTTCATCCTGCCATAAGCAAGTTTTTGTTGTGTTTATAAAGCGTCCCCCGTTTGATCTGCGATGCCGTGGCAGGCCAGATCTTAGCATCTTCTGCTTGGGTAGATGGGAAACGAGGGAGCACCAGCCATTGGCCACTGGACTGTGGGGATGGGAAGGAAAGTCACCTTTGTTTGATCCAAGCATCAGCTGAGAAGAGTCCAACTGGAAAGAAATTACTCTCTTCCAACCTCCCTCGAACACCTGGGCTAAGACGTGACAGCCCTTCTCAGCAGGGCTGAGGAGCACGTGGCTCCTGCTCGCAGGCACCAGTCCTGCAGACACCTCTTACCACTGCTTAATTAGCAGTGGCAATTTGCTCCTTTCCACTCCCAGTGCACTGTTGGGTTGTTTTTTTGTTGTTGGTTGGTTTGGGGTTTTTTGTTGTTTTTCTTTTTTTTTTTTTAAGCTGACTTGCCCTGACATTCAAGGGCTACACTTTATTTTCAGCTCAAATTAAAGGCTGCCGAAATCCGTCATGGTCTCGCCTCCCTGCATGAGGAGTCAGCTCTTATCTCTCAGTGGGGGGAAGTGAAAATGGGCTCGGTTGCCTAGAAACCTGAATGAGCATCTTTTAAGTGAAAAGCAACTTCTGGACTATTAATTCAGGAGCAGAGAGTCCAGGCGAGAGGATGGTGCCAGTCACTTTGCCTTCAACATCTACAGGGCGACCCTTTCCTGAGGAGAATGAAGGGTAAACAAATACTGGTCTAAGACTGACTGGAGACCATTTCTTTTTTAAACCAAGTAGTTGCAGATGCTGCAAGCAGGGCATCAGCCTCGCCGGGTCAAGACGACTCCTTCCTACTGGGTCACAAGGGTTTGCGCAGCCTGAACCCACAAAGACTTGTTCATTCATTCGATTCGTGTGCGGCACTGCAGGTACCTATTTGCTGGAAGGGAATCCAAGAGCAAGCCAAGGGACACATCACTTATCTGAAAGTGGATATACAGTAGTAACACATTACATACAGTATTATTTATCTTACAAAAAGCATGGGTTGCTCTGCCCGAAGTAAGAATGAATTACATTGTACTTTATGCAGCGATCCAATCTATTTTTTATATAAGAAAAAATATATACTTCCCTCTTGCCTAAATTACAGCATTTACCGTGTATGTACTGAGTATGTTTTCTTTTAATTTACTAAGAAACTCATGATTAACAGCATTTTAGGAAAAGTCTTCTACGAAATTTAGTATTAGATCTCAAAGCTGTTCCCCTGTGAAATATTTTCACTAGTGAAAGCAAAATCTTCAAGACATTCCTGTAAAGTTAATCATATCTTACATATCGATCATGCTGATAGCTATGCCATAAAGAAAAAAATGTAAAAAATAGTGTTTTGAACATTAGCTGAATTTTGAGACTACAAATATTAAAGGCTAAAAACAAGTAGCACAAGAAGTGAAGTACCAAGGCAAAGACCCGTGCCGATGGAGTGTTCAAGCCAAGACCCTAACTCCTTGACTACCTATCACTGAAATCGGTGGGCTCAGGCAATCACCAGGGTAAGTACCAGGTCTTAGTGTACTCCTCCATCAGATTCGAGTCAATAAATTGCCCCAGTAGTCCCAGTTCACCTGGGAAGCAGAAAGGGAGCTACAAAAGGGGAGCAAAGGGCTGTTGCAGGTATTGCTGTACCCAGCTCTTCCACGTGAAGTGGGTGTCCCCAGCCAGCCCTGCCTGAAGGCTGTGCCAGCAACGGGGAGCACCCTGAGATGCAGATACGCTTCTGCTTGCTATTCTTGCCTTCAGGTCTTAGTCAAGTTATTTAGACCATACCTTCAGTGCCAGAAACCACACTACACAGAAACAACTGATTTGACTTCGCTACTTTGCATTAAAACCTAAGAGGTTACAAAATACATTATACTACTAAAGATGGCCAACGATGACATTACAAGCAACTACAACTGTACTAGCTACAGTTCAAGTACAAACCATTTGTGCTTTGTCTCCACTAGGACTTGATATTAAAATAAGTATATTTAAGTCTAGAAGCACTACAGACCTACAATATCAGTATTCATTTGGGGGAAAAGCAAATAATTTGGCCCCAGTTTGCACAGATCTTAGTATCCCTCTGTTTAAAAACACAGTATTTCGTTCCCTATCACTAAGGATAAATATACGGAGGGATCTGCAGTGTTCAGGTGTTACAGTAAGTGACCAAACATAGCTAAGGTAAAAAGGAAGAATTCAGCAGCACAATGAGAAGGTCTGTCCTGCTTGCCTGGCTTCTCTGCCTTTTTTTTTCTTCTTCTTCTTTTTAAATCTCTCTGCCTCCCTGCTCCTTTCCTCAAGTTACTTTATTCTAACATTAAGCCCGTTGCATCAAGAAAAATTATATGCATGTAACTAAAGAAACCCACCTGGTTTCCCTCCCTTCCCTGGCCTCAAGCATTGGAAACAAGATCTACCATCACGTGCCACTAAACCACTGACCTCTGCTTTTTAGAGCTGATGAAAGCTTAGATCATGGAGAACTCAGTGTATGCTAATTGTTGCTCCTAGGCCAAATATTTTATCTACCATCTACCCTGAACACAAGTAACCACTAGGTGAGAACACTGATATTAAACACTGCCATCAGCACTCTGACAAAGCAGTCAAAATACAGTAAAGCTTATAAGCATGGACCCTGTTGTGATGCTTATTTTGCATTCAGCTATCCCTGTCTTAATTTAGAATCATGGAATGGTTTGGCTTGGAAGGGGCCTTAAAGATCACCTGGTCCAACCTCCCCTGCCACGGGCAGGGACACCTTCCACCAGATCAGGTTGCTCAAAGCCCCAACTTGGCCTCAAACACTTCCAGGGAGGGAGCATCCACAAATTCAATTTATACCTGATTTAGAACGAGCTGCCAGGTCATACAGAGAAGAGAGCAAGCTCTTCCCCAAGACCCCACTCTACCTCCATGGACAAAGACAAAATCAAACCCACCGCTCACCGCCTAGCCTGCCGTCATGAATATCCTCTACACACCACTGCAATACAAAGAACAGTTTCTACTTTCTCCTCTTCCCTCAAACTTTACAGGGCCATGAGCAAGAGCTACTTCAAAAGAGGAGCGGATCCCGGTGCAGGGAGCGCATCCCAGCATCCGCCCGGGCTTGCTCGCGGACTTCAGCCCCAGCTGCACACAGCCGATTCCCACCCCGCTCCCCGGAGACCGCATTATCAGCGCCTTGCCAGCCGAGAAGGTGAAAACAAGGGAACAGGACTGGTAAGGGAAGGAGGGAGAAATCAAATGAAAAATAACACAGCAGCTGGTCAGTGAGACTCGATTTTCAAATCTAATCTCAGTTTGTGCAGTCAATGGGGGAGAAATGCCACAATTTGCATGACAACAGCCAAGCAAACTGAATAGTGGCAAATCAATTCTGCAAGAGACGATAAAGCAGAATATACCTAATATATTAGCAGCAAGGTAGAATTCAATTCCCATAATGTCTGATGATATTGATTAAAACTGACACTTTTTTTTATTATTATTATTCCCCTTCCACTTAGGATGTGGAAACAACTGAGCAATATAAAGATGTAGTTTTCTTACACAAATGGAAACGTACTTCGCCGTGAAAAAAGAATAATGTAAAGTCCACATCCATTAGGAGTAACAGCCCTAGAAAAAACATTAGGACTGGCCATTTTAGCATGTTACAAAGAAGCACGCTCACTTGGGCTCAGGCAGGGATTCAGTGACTTTAATTTACACCCATCAGGAGAGAAGTAAATAGTATAGCTGAAAGGAAGTATTAGGTTTTATTTATGGCTTAGTTTAAAATAATCAGCAAACATGGTATCTCTGACTTCCTTCCCACTTATTTAGAGATTTGACTGTCAATGTTGACTTGCTGTTGAATTTAATGACCCTCACAATCACCGCTGGGTTTAATATGAAATTTTTCTGAGAATGTGCACTTGTCTATAATAAAAAACAATTCTTTTTAACTCAAACAAAATTCTCCTCCCCTTCCTTGGTCACCAGTGTCATTACCTCATTTAATAATCTCATTTTTAAAGATGACATTACAGCTAAATGAGAATTGCTGGTCTGACAAGAGAAGCACATCCAGCACACACAAAAAAAAAGTACCTACCAGTGGTGTTGCTGCCTGCGTCTAAGCAAAAGGTAATTGCAAAGAAAAAAAACCCACCAAGTTAGGGATGCTGAAAAGTCCATGTTACTTTTAACAAAGGAATTTGCTACAACAGATAATTATTTTCAAGTTAAAAAAAACAAAACAAAACTTTAAATGCAGGGGTTTTGTGGGTTTGGTTTTTTTTTTTTCCAACTCCAGTGCATGTCATCATACAGATTAGAGACAAAGACTGAAGAAAAACTCAGCCAAAAAAACCTCAGCTTATGTCATTGAATCTATTCTGCAGAGCACTACAAATGGATAGTAAACACATCTGAATCTTGTCAATGCCAAACCTTTTGACTTTGTTACCAGCTAAAAGAGAACCCCTCAGTCCCACTTTCAACACATAGATTTCCCTGCACTTCACAGAAGAGAGCCAGAAGCTTCACCTAGTGCCTCCTTGAATACTAAACACTTCCACTGGTCTATATGCCGATGTTGTCCTTGGACTCAAAAAGATAGAGATCTGCCGCAACCATGTGCCAAAAAAGGCAGATGCTCCTGGTTTTCAGGGTGTCCTAAAGGGTGCTAGAGGGAAGCTGGAGAAGACAGGGTGCTCTCGGTTGTGTTTGCAGGAGGCAGGGTCCCTCTCTTGCCCTACGGTCACTGGGGGAAGGGGCAGGCACCACCCTGCCCTCGCACAGCCTCCAAAGTCTGCCCTGCAAAATGCTTCAGTTTACTACTGCCTGCCATGCATATACTACAGACCCCAGGCACAGACAGCGAATCACAGAATGGTTTGGGTTGGAAGGGACCTTTAGAGGCCATCAAGTCCAACCCCCCCGCAATGAGCAGGGATGTCGTCAACCAGATCAGGTTGCTCAGAGCCCCGTCCAACCTGACCTTGAATGCTTCCAGGGATGGGGCACCTACCACCTCTCCGGGCAACCTGTGCCAGTGTTTCGCCACCCTCATGGTAAAACATTTCTTCTTTGTATCTACTCTAAAACCTGTCCATGTCCAAACCTGACCTATAATAACATTTCCTTCAATGGGCAGCAGACTTACATTAATATATATTAGTTTTTGTAACCAACTCGAGTAGAGATGTAAGTGACATTTGCTCCCTGAAGTGAAATTATACATTTATATACATCCTATCGCGTTTTGCCATCTCATTTCTTTATAGCAGTTCAGCTGTCACAATCTCTCTCGCTCTGGTGTGAAAGGAAACAAATCTTCTGGCTTTAACAATGAGAAGGCAAAAAAAAAAAAAAAAAAAGCCAAGAACAAGCCAATGTCAGAAGCAGGGCACTGAGCCCAGTTTATGCATCAAAAAGTCCAGGCACGAGACAGTTCTGAACAAAAAGGATTGTGCTTTACCACTTTGCTTTCAATAGTTCCTTTGGGGAAATAAACCTACACTAAATTATCCCTCAGAAAACTGGGTGGTAACATAGAAAGATTTTATCTTTGTTTTAAACAGAGAAAAATTCTATAAATACAAGGCCTAAAATCTGGGTAACGTGCTAATGTAACTATGTGGCCCCGTGTTTAAATTTATTCAAAAACAGCTTAGAGTACACATTTCATAAATTCGGATCTTTCCACTCTGATCTTGGTTATTCACTTTTTCTTTTTTAGATAAAAGAGCCCAGCAGCTACCAGCACCGAGCTGTACAGTGCAGGATAGGAGCATCCCACGACGTCTCAACCAAACAATTACAAGTCCGTAAGAGGAAACATGAAATGCTCCTCATTTTATTTGCACTTATATTGGCTAGAATAAATGAAAAACATGGACTTTTTTTGTTCACAGAAGCTGGATGTATAATGTGGGATGAATAATTTATAGGATAAATTTCAAAGTTACCAAGAATGGATTTCGGTTTATCCAGTTTGTAGATAACACCACCACAGATCCTATCTGAACTATTAGCATTTCCTAAATTAAGAGTATTGATTATTACAAGTAACAAAAATTCAACCCAATCTGTTAATTCAATTGGAACATCGCATGGGTTCTCCCCCCCCCAGGCTGGATGACTTCAACTTTTAGAGTGCATAATAATTTTTTATTTTAAGACAATATAATACTGTGCTGACAGCCCCCCCCAAAAAAGAGAGTTTTGCCTTTCCTCCAAGTCACCTACACCGTTACCATTCCCTCCGTAATGATCTTACACACCCAAGTCAGATCTGCTTCCTCATCCAACTAATTAAGAAACTGGAAATGAACTGAAGAAAAATGGCTATATAATGG
This sequence comes from Nipponia nippon, assembly GCF_047370975.1. NCBI lineage: Eukaryota > Metazoa > Chordata > Aves > Pelecaniformes > Threskiornithidae > Nipponia > Nipponia nippon. The sequence continues at coordinate 4,558,032 of NW_028262291.1, read as the reverse complement.
ATCTGACTTACCTCACAGTTACTGAAGATGAAAGAGAAAAAGGTAAAAATATTCGATCAGGTTGGCCAAAGGGGCAGGGCTGTTCTGGTAGATGGCAAGCCATGGTTTTAGTAACTCACACCAAGGAGTAAACTGCACTACTAGGTATCAGCACAGCTTTACTTTCCTCCGATAGTTCTACAGATTTTTTTATTCTGCATCTCACATGGTATGAACGCAGTGTAATATAACTTCATGCAATATGCATCATCTCATACAGTGTAGATTCAAACACTAATGATGAAATTTGTTCAAACTCTACTCCTGAAAAATATTCTTGCCTTCACCATCCTTCATTCTTGCCAAGGGCATAAGCACGTGATTGATTATAATAGGCCGATTTCTGAATGTGTAATTAAGAATGCATATAGCAAAAGCTCAAATAAAGGAAAAGATTCTCATAAAGATCTAATTTAAAAAAAATCTCAATTATTATAATGTTTGTTCAAATATATGCCCACTTCTGTTTGTGACATTTAAACTAATGATTCTAAATGGAGTGGCTATTAAGATACATCTCAGATTACTTCCCCAACACCCTACCTCCTGTGAATTAACAAGAGTTAAAATTATTTTAGGTTAAATAAGTGGAGGCACTGCAATACAAATTTCATGGTTTGCAGGATGCTTAGTCGTCACAGCTCTTGTCCTGTTACTAGTCTGTTAGCTGGAAACTGCGCTCTTGCAAAAAATCAGCTTTAAGACTTCAAATCCATTTATAAAATTAATACTACGTAAACATTTAGGCACTCAATTAAATGAGAGCAATCCCTTTGCTATGCCACAGCCAACCAAGATACTAACAGCAAGAACCATACCAGACTGGAAAATTTCTTTCCTTCATATATAGAATTTTAAAATATATGCATACAATATATGAACACACATGCCTCAACCTCTCCTGTAGTATATTTAAAAGAATGGTACAGATTAACATGAAGCTACAGCTTCAAATAACATTATAGCTCATTTTAAAAAGTGTTTGTGAATGCTTACAGTTAAAGATAATTAACTCATTTCAACCAGTTCTGCTCTTGGGTCTTACATTTAAGAACAGTGGTATTAATACATTGCCCTGAAGAGTTAAATTCTTACTGGATTAAAAATAGTACAGTTCAATCTGTTTCTGACAAAGAAGAGGGAAGAAAGAGTCAATTCTCTTGTACTTAATGGAGTTAAATCAGGGTAAATGAAAGTAAAAGGAGGCCCATTTGCTTGTGTTTGTGCGGGCACAACAAAGCCTGCATCACCCTAACACTAACAGAAACTACGCAAGTGCCTTGGCTCCTGGGAAAATTAGATGTTTTGGGGAAAGCCAGTGAAATCTCTCTTGTAAAGCAGTCTCCAAAGACCAAGAAGGCAAGAGCCATTAAATGAATGGGGAAACAAGAAAAGAAAACCAACACTGAACAATTCCAGATCGCCATTACTCTTTTCATACCTTTGATTTGTAAAATGAGAATCTTTTCAGGAGACAGGTATGAAGAAGGTGGGACCAAAACCTTACTACCTCTTGTTCTGCTCACACCACGGTCCCCTGAGGGACAGGGGGCTGCGACAGCCGAGACCCCTCTTGGACGAGGGCGTTTAAGCAGGGCGCAGGACCCTATTCCCATCCACCGCTCAGCACACTAAGGAGAACATCACCCTTGGTTAACAACTCCACGGGGCTATTAGTAGAGCAATCAAACCACAGGACGGCAAAGGCCGGACTTCAGAGAATATGAAGTTATGCTTCTTCTTCTTCCAACTCCTAGGTGATTTCATCAGAATTTTTTTTAAAAACCTGCTCCCAATTCCTGCCCTTCTAGGCCAGTGGAAGCTCAATATTTTCTGGAGGAATAATTCCATCAGGCTGAAAACACCCATTTACATCGCTTAGTGACACCAGAGCGGCTGACAAAGGGAGTTCTTCGCCCTCCGAGATGGATTAGGGGACGTTTTCCTGGCAGCTGCACAGCGAGCAGCAGTATGGGGCTGTCTGCAGAGAAGGAAATACTGAGAAACAACGTGACAAATCAGAGCAACAGACAGGAAGGAAAAAAATAATATATATCCTTCAGCACCAGTCAGGGACTTAGCTAGAAACACTCCTGCCGGATTAGTTTCTGCAATGCCCTGAGCCACTGGCTTCCAAAACAATTGGTTCACCGAATACATTTACAATGAATAATAATCAACTTCTCGGCTTCTTATGACTTTTTTTTTTATTCCTTAATCCTGTATCAGAATTCATCAAACACGTGTTTGTCTGTTAACATGGCTTAAAAGTGAGGATCACATGCAAACATGAAATAATGCATACATAAGAAATTATCCTGATGGTAGGTTTGAGTAAGTGAAATATTAGTAAGCGATACTACTGACAAGTGCAAAAGTCTATTACACTTGTGCGCGGCTTCTTTTCCACTGGCAACTCTAATGAAAAATTGATTTTTTGTTTGTTTGTTTGTTTTAAACCGCACAATACAAGAAACTATACTTCCGAAGTGTTCCCTCCCCTCAATTCAGATGCATTGTACTAGCTTCCCTTTTAAATCATAAATGTCTTTATGGCTCTGGCTGAGCTTATTTTATTGAAGTTTTTTTGAGCAACAAAACAGGCAGACAAGGAAAACTGCAAAGTTAAAAGAATCAAAGCTTTAAAGGAGTCAAAGAGTGGTCCCAATGAATCCGCAATTTTCTGGTGCATCATTCTGCATCAGATGAGTAATCCATCGTTTGGGACCGTTTCCAAGAACGGACCATCTGCTCTCAGCATGACCGGGCTCATGGAAGCTGCACAGAATCTTTCACCTTCCCTTCGACAGCTCCAGAGAAAAATAATGATAAGGTTTCTAAAAAGAACAAAGCCAATAAATTGTAAGCTGCTTTGCCTGAAATACTATCTCTTCACAGGTTCAGTACATCTAACTTGCATTAGTGGCCTTCTGCCACACATAAGTGGCATTTCACATGGAGGAAACAAATGATACTGACGGGAGAAAATGGATTTTCAGCCATGAGATCACAACACAAACAATAAAATCACAGATAAGTGATTGAGGGAATTTGCATATGTACAGTTTCTGAATTCTTCCCAATTTCACGCACGTGCTTTATCACAAATGCCTCAAAGAGCAGCAAGGCAACCACAGAGTGAAAAACCTCCCCATCTACCCCCTACCCTGCATGCAAGGAAGGCTACAGGACAAAAGCCCCTAACCCTAATGCTCCTGCAAGGCAACTCCATGGAAAGAGCCAGCTCCAAAAGGGAAAAAGAAACAAGCCAACCACTTTCGATGGAACTGTCGCGCAAAGTCAAATTAAAGCATCTGGCTAACAGGGTAGGAAATCAAATTCTCACATCAACAAACAGGTGGGTGCTGCCAGAAGAGGTGGTCCTGTTCCCGTAACGCCAGCCACAGCTTCACATCCTCCCCTGTGCCAGCACAGGCACTCACCTGACGCTTATGGGAGCCAAGATTAAGAAACTAAACCAGCCCAAGGCTTCAGATTTTTACTCAGAAGCAAAAAAAACCTCCTGAGGAGTCTCTAGCCAGGGGGAAAAGATCAATACCAGCATTTTTGGCAGCGGCCTGCCACTAGGTCAGTTCAGCTGTACTTTAAAAATCCAGCTAAGAGTTGATTCTTAAGCAGCTGGAGTCACTCTAAGATCCCACGTGGATTTTAACAGCACATAGGTTCTAGCTGTGGCACCAGGAAGACCATGGGATCACGTAGTTGAAGAGGAGAAGGCTCAACTGCCCTCTTTGGTATTAAGAGTAGTCTTAGATCCAGTATCTTGCTGCCATCAAAAGGGTGAGGTCCCATTGCCTCCCACGTCGCAGCTGCACGCTCCCGCTCCCTCTCTCATGTGAGGACCAGTGCTCTTCCAAACCTCGACTACCCCAGCAGAAGAGCTCTCCGTGGAGCTTCATGCTTCAGACTTGAAAGTCAGAAAGTCAACCTGACTTAAAAGCAAAGGAAGGCAGGTAAGAATGACCAGTTTTACTATGCCCTCAGCATCCACACGGTATTGCTACTGCTTCATCTAGAGACCAGCTGGGTTTGGGACCTCCTGAATAAGCCGATCTCATGTCACCAGAGCAGCAAACTCTGAACAAAGCTCACAACGGCCAGCAGAGGGGGATTAAAAGAAAAGGTATAACTAAGCTATTATGGACATTTTTTTAAAAAGAGGCCGAACTATTTTCTAAAGCCTGTAGTAATGGCTTTGGGTCTCAATGTTCAAAACGGCAAGACTGAACATACCACAGAGAGGAAGCATGTCTCTGAAGTATGCACTCGGAAAGCCAAAGGCAATATCCATACTTTGCCCACATTTTGGAAGTTCAGAGCCCATGTGTCTCGAACACAAGATCACTGGAACATAGCACAGCAAGAAGAAAGCATGCAAGAAGGAGATCAGTTGCTGCTTTTTTTAAGCCAAGAAAGCACACACAAGGTGTCCATAATTATTTGGCCTACAACTCTGAAGACTGAGATTGAAAGGAGCAATTGCAGCATCACTCTTCTCTTGATCAAGGTAGCAGGTCTCATTCTTCAGGGCTGGAGGACCCAGGACAGGTGAACACAGCCAGCCAGGGCTTCATCCAGCCCCTAGTCTGCTCCTGGCCATTGACACAAACCTTCTGCCACGCCACTGCGTGCAAAAGGACTGGAAACGGTTTCTTGCGTGGCTGAAGTGGAAGTTTGCTTTCTCGCCTTCCAGACTACACTACAATGAAGACAAAAACGTCATTCCCAGAACAACCTTCTCATATCTTTCCTGAGACTACAGGGATGAGAGATGCCACTTCTGCCAAAGGGCAGAAGGGGTGCAGGAGAGCACACAACAGGGAGCAGCAAGGAGACGTGCATGGGAAAAGGAGCTATGACTGTAGGAGTCTGGGGTTTAAGGATGAGAATACAAGGGCAGTGTAGGAGTAAAGGTAAGATGTGCTCTAGGCCAGACATCCAGCTAGTGCAGAAATGGAGTGGAAGAGAAGGGAGAAAACCCAGAATTATCCATGTATGAAATCAGGTGCTGAAGCAGCAGGAGTATGTGCACAGGTGGGATTTAGAGCTTCAGCTAAAGAGGTGGTGGAGGAAGTTAAGCTGAACCTGACAGCAGATTTCTCCTCTGGCTCTTGTGCCATGAGCGGGACAGAGGAGCTGCTCCCCTTCGTGCCTACAAGGGGCTTCAGACAGGGCAGCACTTCCCTTCCCGACCAGCCACAGTAGTGCCGCTCAGCCTCCAGCTACAAGGATCCTAGAAACCTCAGCCCTTACTACCAGTCCTCATTCCAAATCATCTTCATCAGTTATCGTACATCTCTTAAGTATGGCTCCAGTACTACTCCTATGCCAAATCCAAATATTTTAGGTGTTAAAGGAGAAAAGAATAATTTGACATGAAAAATTCAGTGCAGACCTTTGGAAACATATCTGGCCTGCTCATCGCTCTTCTCTACCCTCTTTCACAGACATTTCCAATCGGCAGGTTTTGAGCTGCCAGATTAATTGCTCAGCTGGCAGGAGAGCAGGCCACCAGATTCCCCGAGGCCCCAGCTGCTCCTCCCCTATTGCTATCAGGGCTCCCATTAGAGGCAACATATCCTACCCTGATTAAAACATTTCCTACCCGAGTCTTACACCAGTCTCAGTCTGCCAATTTCAAAAGACTTGTTCTTGATTTATACCAAAGTAAATGAGAGGAGGAGGCAGTTAAGAACTGAAGAAAAAAAGCAAAACAATGATGGGGGGAAATATCAGAAATACTCAGTCCTTCAGTCCTTCAGCTGCAGGAGTGTCTTTCAGACCTATGAGCGTTGGCCCCAAAAGATAATAAATTATCCTAGGAATCTAAAATAACTATTTTTCATAAAGAAAAAAATGTTTTAGTGTTTTATAAATAAATGTGCTCCATTCTTGGATTAATATCAAACTAATAGGATTAGCTATCACAGAACTAGGTATGATCAATGTACCCAGCTGCACAATTCCCAAAGCACTGCAGAAGGCAAAAAGAAGGATGTAATGATTACACAGAAACTGTGTTTACAAGAGCAACCATCTTATTTGCCCTTCCTTTTGTTACAAAACTTCAATATAATATTAACACTCATTCTTTGTGCTTTTCTACACTGCTGAGTCTTGACTGATGATTCTTGTGAACATTTGTTTAGTGATTCATCATCTGTCTCTACCTTTTGGACTTCACTGAAAGCATCTTGATCACAAAACAAAACAGTTTAATACACAATACTGTAACTGCCTCCAAATAGGGGAGAAAAAAAAACTCAAACAACCCTACTTTGGATCACTGCAGCTCCAAGGTCTATGCCATTCACATGTGGCAGTGAGCAACGACCTCCTCCCAGGCAAGGGCTCAAAATAGATACTCTAAGTACTCACAGCGAACATTTGAATAGGATGCTATGGATTATTGAACGGTGGTGTTATAGGACGTTAGTTAGAAGTGCTATGGAGTTGGTGGTTGGTTTGTTTTTTGAAGGACCACAGCTAACTATTTCCTCTCACTCTTTTCCCCTTAACAGATAAACCATCTGAAAGTCATAATAAATTATATTTGACCAGTGTGATATCTAGTTGTCAGGTAATAATTTCCCCACAGATATTAAGGGAAGCTTACAGCCTTGAAGCCATGCTTGTACTCTGAGAAACTCTGAGAAGAAAAAAACCTCATTGCTCCTTTTTTGTTCGTTTTTTTCAAGAAAAAGAAAATATATTTTGCATCCGTCACTCATCAACTGCTATAGAGCAACAGTGTCTACAGCATCCAAGGGTATCCCTACCTTAGGTAACACCTCCTAATCTAAACCAGACCAAAACCAAAAATCAGACCGTAAATGACACCCTAAGGCATGGAGTAGAAGAGCAGGAGGCAGGATGAGGTCTCAAGTTTATGTGTTGTTTTGTGTTGTACCAAACTTGACACCAGAGCACAAAAGTCCTTCCACAACTGAAATGACACATTCTTAAGTAGTCACATAAGCATCACCAAAGGAAACCAGGCTTATCTCCTTAAACTGTGCCACTCCCATGCAGGCAATACCCTTCTACACTCCTTCCCCTTGCAGCTGAACTACAGCATATGGTATACGTAGATATTGATACTCCGCTTCCAACGATACCACTGCTCCAGCCCGTGTAGCTGCCCTCAACTGGTAAATCGGCTTTTGCCAGCCACATTACCGCTGCTCTCTTGGCAGCGTTTTCCACGGCTGTGGAGCAAACGTGCTCCTGTTCCATGTGTTCCCAAGCGAGGATGCCAATCGTTGGACACCAGCCTTTGGCATCAGGCCAGATGGATGCTTTCTGCTGTTCCTCTGCTTTATGGACTTGAATAGCAAGAGACTGTGAACCGTAAAAACACAATACTCTTATCTACCGAAGAAATAAGCATCGGTCTGCCACACAGCAGTAAAACAACCTCAGACTAGAAATTAGAAATTTTAGAACAAGGAATGTGAGTGGAAAAAGAATATTCTAGCAGGAAATCAAAATATAAAACTAATCTAGAGAAATAAATGTAACTTACCATCCAACACACACACTTGAGATAAATGAAGAGACACACATTGCTGCACCATCTTAAAGAATATAAATATTACTTATGCCTCACATTTGTGGAACAGAGTGAGGGGCCTGCACTTTCAGCATCTTTTCAGAGCTGGGGAATTACTACCCAAAACCTCTGAGAGAAGCTGCAACATCTGTCTTTTCAGCAGTTCCTAAGGTCCCCGTAAGCTGGTAGCATTTTCTGAGCAGAAATGTCTCCCAGTTCTTCCCACTATCCTGTATTTATGCCCACACTCCAAAACCATTGGAGTTTAAACCATTCCCCCAGATCTACTTCATCCATCAGATGAACGGCTACTGTTTGTTACTTGACTTTAAGAAATATTAACTTACAGCAAAGCAGATAATTCAAGTTGGATTAATTACACTTGCCAGGGCAGCCAGGCACAGACACAAAGGGAAGAGTAACCTTTTTTGGAGAGGCAGCAGAGCAGCAGCCATGCAGCCTGCTACACCCCGATACTATCCTGTGCGCAAATAACAACAGTCTGTGCCTGTCTGGCACATTTACCAAGAGAAATCTGGCATATGTTTTACTGTGAATAATTAGGACAAACACACAGTACTCTGTTATTTCAAGGTAGCTTTTATTAGGGCTCCATTCCTCCAGACTTTTAAAACGAGAGTAAGATGACAAGATAAAAGACTATCAAAACTTAATTCAGCAAGGGGCTGGAACTGATGATCAGGTAGGAATTGGAATAAATAAAATCTCCACACAAGCTAAAGAAAACCAAACAACAGATACCAAACTGCACTTTGGAAATCTGTTCATCTGTGCCAGTACGGCTATTTCACAGTTTCTCCCTGCTTTCTTCCTAAAGTGATTTAGGTATGAAAGCCTTATAATACAACCTGGATACAGTTTAGATATTACATATGCAAATCTTAATATATGTAAAGACCTGATTTTTGAAATATATATTGGTTTTCCTTTTTAGTCAAGCATTTTTAGTTGTAGAAGAAATGTGTCCATGGAAGGGAAGAAAATCCACAGAAAAATCCAGGGAATATGCCTGATTTCCTATTTGCTTACTTTAGCATTGAGTCTCCTGATTTTAGGTGTAAGTCTTACCTCTCTCTCTCTCTTTTTTTTTTTTTATTTTTTTATTTTTTCCTTCCCAGATCCTGAGAACGCACCAGATTTCAGCTGGGGCAGAGCTAGGAGCCAGGCTCACAGGCCTCCTGGCACCAGCTCAGACACACACAGGACTCTGCGATTCACAATTCTGAAGGAGAACAGAAAGACCTCTGGATGCTTCAGTTTTGTTGTTGGGGTTTTTTTTTGGTTTTTTGTTGGGTTTTTTGTTGGTTTTTTTTTTTTTTTTTTTTTTTTAAATAGCATTACAGTATCATGTGGTAGTCTTGAAAAGAGAGATACACACATGCTACGAACACTCGTTTTCAAAAACCTGGCAACAGCAATACCTTTTTTTGGCACAAAGTCCACCGAGGGTGCAAAAGCCACAGGGAGCTACAGAAGCCCTCAGCTGCTCATTGCTGCTCCTCCCATCCTTTGAACACCAGTGTTCACATGGACAGGCTGAGAACAAAGACCAGTTCTCCATATGTCCCTGAAGGGTGGCTTGTGCCCACACAAGGGAGATGGCAGCCAGCCCAGCACCAGCCACGAAGAGCCCAGCAGCAGGACAGAGCAGAAGCACCTCCACCAGTGCCAGCCGCAACAGCGGCACACGTTTTACCGTATCTTTGGGACTTCTACCTGGAAATTTGGTTTCAAGAGCCTTCATTTATGCAAACTTACATTGAAAAATACTTCTGTGCACAGGATGGGTAAAAAAAATAAATCCTGTTTGTCCAAGTGGGCTTGCAGGTGTCATTCTTGTACAGGGATCAAAACCAACATAGGGCCAGAAACATCAAAGCCTGACCAGGACCAACCACCATAGCCACAACCAGGTAGGAAGAAAGTGATTTGATTAAACTGGTTTAACAGAGAACTGGTTTAGGAGAGACGTAATTTGGAAAAGAAATACATGGGGCTCACGCGTATTGTGTTTTTCTACACCGAAAGTTTACAGTTCCAGGCAGTTCTGAAGTGAGATTTTGCAGCACCAGTCACTACCACAGCTTGTTCCAGCTGAGTTTGGAAAGGGTTTAATCATCCCATTCTGGACAGCTATGATGGAAGTGATGAGTTACATGAGTCAGGGTAGGTGTCTAATCAGCACAATTAATCTAATTCGATGATTAACCCAAGGAGGGAAGAGCTCCTTTAGGCACAGGTAAAATAGCGCATGAGTCATCACTTGGCAGTGACAGTGATTAGTTTGAAAACGCAAGTTGTGGTTTGTTGGAAGGTTTGGACTAAGTCTAAAATGGAAACACACAAATTATTAGGTGCTAGGGCAGAAGCTCTAGGCAGTCTTTCTCTGACCACCAGAAACCAAGGCATTACAGTCACTAAAACCATCTGTTAATTTGTCAAACGCTAGAAAGTGTCTTGGAACAACACCCAAGTTACAACTGTCCACCAAACACTGCTCAGTTTTATACATGATGCTACATTTCAAGCCTTTTTTATCATTGATCCCTCCCATGGAATTACCATAAAAATATCCATACAAAAGAGACAGCTTCCACAGTGCCAGGACCCATTTTACAAGCGTCTGATGCCTGAGAGGTCCTAAGCAATGCTTCTGGTTTCCTCACACAGGAATTTCAGAAATCCCTTATGCAACTTCAAAGCTGTATCTCACAGAATACTGTCCAATACAAAGAACAAGCTGTGTGAGTATTGCCATACATGCCTATAAATTTAAGGCAGCAAAAGCTAGCACAGCCACCAAAGGAAGCAGCCTATCCTTGCAAATATCGTGGTGTTTGTTGCTATCCTCGCACCTTCTCCTTTTCTGCATTACATGGCTGAACAGCAAATTGGATGGGTGAATTCACCCAGGGTAAAAACATTTTGAGGGTAAGGAAGGTTAGTTTTATGTTTATGTGAGTTTAGAGTATATATGAAATTTCATGGTTCCTTCCAGAAGCATAAGAAACTGATGGAAGAAGAAACTAAGTCACGTCACATCTGACATCTGAGAGGTGTCCAGCCCTGATTTTCAAGCAGCTGTTTGCCAAGTAAGCCAATTGCCATAGCGTTGGAAACACACATTGGCTAGTAAAAGGTTCCTAGGACTTCCTGGCAATGTGTCACTCCATAGGCAGATTTAGCAGCCTGCCTGTACACTTAACAGCCATGAAAATAATTGCTGCAGAAGAAGTGATTTATCCCCTTTGACCTGAGCTAAAGCCAACGGAGCTCAGCTGCAGCATCCAGCGAACTTTGGATGAGTATTTACAGCTATCACCGGCTAATGTCTTACTGCAGATAGAAAAGCCATCTTCTGTTTCATATTCAGAGAGCTAATATACATCACATTTCATTTTTATTTCTTAGCTTCCACTAGGGGAGACGTAAATGTTGAAACTCCTCAATTATCTACCATCATACAGCATGGAGAGAACGGTCCCCATCTTATTCAGATCAAAAGCAATTACTATTCCTGTTATGAAATAAATCACTGCATACATTTGTATTAATTCAGCAATGTGCTTACCAAATTCTTAAGACTTCTCTGCTGAGGTGGACAATCGCTACTGCTCAAAGCAGTATCAAGGGAAGGGAATAACAAAATGTATTCAAGGATTACGTTGGCCATTACCAGAGGTCTTGACAGTTGCAGAGACCACCATTAGATATACGCCATGCGTTGCTGGACGTTGCATATGAAGATGCAAAGAGCTGTTTTAGATTTCCTATATAACTCCAAACAAGAAAGGTTCAGAAGTTCTCAGCATGAACTAGAAGTGAAGTCTTATCCCGCAATTCCTTTGTTTTTTTCCCCCCAACTGTAAAATTCCTACTGAAAACTTAATGAAATGGTTTGTGTTAATAGTTCCGATTAAGTCAAAAGTAGTACAAAAATGTTAACAAAGGACAGTCCAAGGAGGGAAAAGGTTTTGCAATAGCTAAAAGTTCTGTTCTAGCCCGAATCGCAGTATTATTATGGGGTAAACATCATAATGAGTGACGTGGCTGACTGCTTTCAGAGCCATCATTACAAAACAGTTACAATCTTTATTTTTCTCCAGCATCCTGGTGGGCAGCCTTACTGCAGTGGATGAGGAACACATGTTTACAGAGAACATACTACTTTTCACCTGTGAAAGAAAGCTCTCGCTGAGTCCTTATGTATGTCAACTGCTCTGCTCACACCAACAGGCTTTCACCTGCAGTGAAAAGCCAGCTACCGCGGCAACCTCGCTCTCAAGGCCTGGCAATCCACTGCTGTTCTTTCATCTCTCACAAAGCATCGTTAACACAAACGCACGCACATGTATGGATGCCTTCCTGCGCACGCACACTCTAAGATAGTAATTTTTTCAGTATAATTAATACATCTAAAACTTTTCCCATGAGGTCACATAAGAGTTATTAGTGTATCTCTAAGAATAAACTCATCCTAAAGCCGTAACAACATATACCTCAAGCAATTACTACAGAAAACTTCTCAAGGAATCACTGCAACAACCTGCCAACCAAAAGACTGCTCTGCTGCGCAAGAGTGCACATTACTAGAGGAGTGCCTATGAAGAGGACCTATGCTCAACGTGGCACTTTTTGAAAGCATTTTTCTTTTAAGCAAGACCATGCGGCCATGCCTGCCCCTTCCAGGGAAATAGCCAGAGCTAGACCAGAACCAATCTGGAGTACTTAATGAATAAATACACAAGTATAAGGGATTATAACTGGCCTTGTACTCGCACAAAAGCAGCGGGGAAATGTGAACAGGAGCATGTGGCAGGCATGAGAATAAAGTCAGAGCCTCAGGACTGCTGCTGGTTACAGGCAACCCGAAGGGTTCACGGCAAGCAAGGCGACTGCCCTGCAGTCAAACTGCAGATTCAGGCCAGAACGGCAGAGACCACAGGATCCCCTCCAGAAGCTATGTAGGAACCACCTCTAAACATGATCCTCCAACCGCTGGAGATAAGACTGATGAGCAGTTTCACTACAGTCGGTACAGTATCACTGGAAAATTTCTAAATAAAGACCCAAACCCTTCATTCTGGACAGGCCCCCGTCCGCCTCGCCCCTGCCCCAGCAGCTCCCCACTGTTTCTCATCTGGGTATTAGACATGTTTTCATCTCTTCTAATGGGGATTTTTTTTATTATTTATGTTTTGCATTTTCTTGTTTTATTGACGGGAGATAAGACGACGGCAGTAATGGAAGTTTAAAAATCCTCATGCTGATTCTAGAGAATCCAGGAAAACTGGCACCTTTGTGTTTGTATCATCATTATACTCTCAGTAGGTGAGAATTTGCTGTTCAAGGAGGACTGAGAAAAGACACAGCTCCCAACTGGTTGTACAGAGTCTTGAAACCCTAAAGAGGATTTTTAAAACAACAGCCAAGGGACGTGGAGAAGCAAAGCAGCAGGACCAGCTGCAGGGGACAAGCATGAAGGAAGATGATTATTCCAGCGTAAAAAAAAAATAATAAAGATTAACTGTCAAAGAGGAAAAAATAAAAATAGTTTGTCACTCGTAACTCATGCAAGGCCACGTGAGAACGTACAAAGTCATTCAACACATTTCCAGCTTCCAGTGACTATGCAAGAGGCAGTGGTGGATTCCAGGCTCCGTCACCTATAGCCAGGCTCGGAGGCTGAAAGGCCACCGATGGTGAAAGGCAGCTGAACCACCTCGGCATATTTCTTCTTTCTGTGGAGTACTGCCTTTGGTTACAGCACAAGACACAACCAATCTCAACCCAACCACTGCCTTTTTTTTTTTTTTAAATGCAATTGCATCGAAAAAGAAAACCCCAAAGGTATGAATCGGGAATGCCTGTGATGTTTTGGATACTCTACCTTAAAGTCCTGAAAAGTTATTTTAAATTGACTGGGATTTGAATGCTAGCAATTAGACAAGAAACAGATGCCTCACAACAAGCAAGAACAATAACAGTAACAGCAATTACCATTTTGTGAGATGAAGTGTAATGCACACCAGAAAAATGCATTTTTAATTTGTCAGAGCTAATATTTATCCAAGGTAACAGATGATTTGCTTTGTTGATTGCAAACTTCTGAAGCCCTGGGTTGAATCCGTACATAGCACAAAGCTCCCTTCAGCATCAAGCGAACCTTTGGTGGCAACCAACAAATGAAGGAAATTCAAAAGCATAAAGAAAAGAACTGAACAAGAAAGTGAAACAATTGGTTTACATCACAACCACAGTACAGGGGTTTGTTCTTCCTCCATATGAATTGTCTCAGTAATCTCTACAGTTATCATAAAAAAAAAATAATCAGACAACATGCCTTTCTTCTAAACAATTTCTCCAATTTTCTGATAAAGTTCAGCCACATGCAATCAAGCGACTTATCAACGCTGAATTGATCTTGCCTGCATAAGGTTGTCATTTACGCTGCTCATCTTGTGAGCATTACCTACGGTACTATTCTGTCAGCACAGAATAGGTTTAGGTTTAAAATTACCAACCTCATTCAGTCCTTGGACTGTGAATGTAGAGAGGCTAGTTATATTATGGTACAATAGTTGTAATAGCCAGTATGCATTTAATCTTAGATTAAAATGAGACATGACAAATATATGTGAAAAAAACATCTACCCTACTGAAAGCACCTGCACACAAGCGTGCCTTTCAGTTGTTACTGCCCAGCCACAGTTTTGTCTCAAATAAATCTAGAGATTAAGGTGTTGGGTTTCTGTCATTAACTGTTTTTAAATCAAACTATTTGCCTTTTCTCATGCACATTTATTAATCTACAAAGTATGTATTATGCATATGCCTGCCTTATAGAACAGGACCGCTGCAACACTTAAGCAATTTCTGTTTGTTGTATGGTTTCATATCATTGTATAATCCCCCCCAACTTCTATGGGTCCCACTAATTACTGTTACCCTATGGATTTGTGTAGAACATTAATGAATCCTGTCATCAAAACAACCACCAAACAGCTGGGGCAATGACAACAATAGCTTAAATCCCTTATTGTCAATTTTCCACTTCATTGGATTTGATACCACAAGCCACTGGCAACCCTCTGAAAGCAAACAGGGTCACGCAGGTACAAGCCCATACTGAATACAACATATGCAGAGGTCATACAACTTAACTTGTCCCATTCCTTCTCAATTTGACACAAGCTGTTGTACTATTTCTTGCCCCCATATTTTAAAAAAATTGACACCTTCAATTTCTGCAAAGTCTTGAACAATTTCAACTCATCAGACATAGCATATCCAAAAAAATGCTTGACTTTAAGCATGCATTTAAGAGGCATTAAAACAGAAGAATATCGTAGTCTGGAGACTACATCATCTATGTTATTTATAGACCTGTATGAATAGCATGTACTATTACATGTACTTCACGAGAAGATTAATCGTGCAATACATCTTTTAACATCAAATTACTGACTCCAACGCAATTGCTCCACTACGTAAAACAAAGTAACACGTATGAAAATTACCATTCGCTCCCTTTAAAGTTGCATTCAGGTCATCATCCTTAATGTGAAACAGGTGTATTGAGTTTACAATGCTGTTTTGCCAAATGTATTCAAGTGACAACCAACCTTTGCAAGTCTATGAAATAAAATTCTTCAGATATCTGCAGGTTTTCTTAAAAATCCACCTTAAAAAGCCATTTCACAAGGAAGATATTCCTACTCACACTCACTCTGCAAAATGTCACAGGTTCAGCAGTTCAACTGATTTCTTCAGTGTCTACTTGGTTTTAAGACTTTTACACACACATGCACACCATATAATTGTAGGTACAATACTTCCCCTTATTATTTAATCCCCTGAAGCTATAACTGAAAAATGCTAATATTACCTTGCATGCTTGAAGCAGCTTGTTAAAGAAAGGCAATTTTCTCATGTGTCAAAAGATTCCAGTCCCATGAGATCCTCTGGTTAATTCATAAAGTAATTTAATCATAATTAAAGCAAAATTGCATCTTACCCAACCATCGTGTTTTGCAAGACAAGATTTAGCTAAAAAATTAAAAATCTACATTGCCAGCAGGAAAAGAGTAAAAGCACATTACAGGAGGCGGGGGGAATTAGAGGTTAGAGGCTGTCGACTCTGCTAGAGGTAAGAGAGAACTCCTCCAGGTCCAGGTTCCTCCCCAGCTCTCGGCGAGCCCGTGGGTAGATGGGCCATACTCCTCTATACAAGACAGATGGCTTATTTTGCATTTCTCCCTCTGAAAAATTATTTACTTCAGGAACTTGCTCACCCCTCAACTAATTACAGCAACACAAAAGCATGGCTTTTGCCGTTCGCCCACACATGGCCATCGGAAAACATGGACATTTTGTTTTCTGGTGGGTTATATTTAGCCACAGAAGTAACCACATACCCAATGGTGACATTAAAATTAAGATAACCGGAATCGGACCCTGCACCTAATGTTGGTTTTCTGGATGGGTTGAATTATCAACAAATACAGCATGCAATGCAGCAAGTATCTGCCTCTGAATTAAGCCACAACATTTCATGAAGGAAAACAGAGTAAGTCTTTTGCATTTGGAGTTGGTTTGGTTGGTTTTGTTTCGTTTGTTTTTTTTTTTTAATTACTGAAAACTGAGATGTATATCAAATACAATAGCTAGCTATAATCTAGTTCCTAGGAATTGTTAGGAGTCAGCAAAACTATGTATAAAACACCATGTTACTGAAAATGATGGCATTTCCCTCACGAGTAGCTACAGAGGACTTCAATGCCTCAAGACTACATTAGAGTCCAATGAAAGCAGGTTCAAATGGGGCACTCAGGAAAATAAGGACTAGATAGGAAAACTCTCCCTAATTCTGACACACACAGCAGGTGAAAAAAAACAAACAAACAAACAAAAACAAAACCCAAAAAAACCCCCAAAAAACACAAAACAAAACAAACAAAACCAAACGCAGAAACACTTAAAAAGCACTAGAAAAGCACTGTCTTACTGCACTTAAAAAAAAAAAAAAGAAGAAACAGCTACATCAGAGGGCATCAAACTTTATACTCACTACTAGAAGGTCCTTGACAGAGAAGCAGCAGCACAAGAAAAACTGTATTATATTCCAAGATTCAGCACTTGCTAAAGCTTGATTTTACTAATTCTTTTTTGCAACAACTCAAACCTCAAGCCCCAAACCACAAACCTTCTCCTGGGACAAAACCAACCCAACATTTTCCGGCTGTGGCACACGCGGCTGTGTCCAAGTTAGATCAACAGAGCTTACTGCAAGCACTGATGAGACGAGGTCAACCACGCCTTCCGAAACGGAGCTGCACATGAAGCCTATCAGCCTCTTGAGACCACCTCCTCAAGGTCGGTCATGTCAGAGGTCTCCCACACCCTAATATTTTCACAACCTCCCAACAGCGGGCTGTGCTACCCATGCACAGGCTAGCTCATGCACCCAATGCTCCAGTTTAGAGATACTCCAGCATTTCTAAATCCACGGACAGCCCGAGGCTTGCTAAAACACCTTCTACAGTATCACAACAATGACTTTAATTCACACGTAGAGACTTATGCCCAACTTTGAATATCCATTTATTAGTCCATCTCCCTTTCAGTCCTTGCTAATACATGCAGGAGAGAGGGAGGTTTAGAAGGAGTTTTGTTGCTTTTAAACAGATGCTTTTAGATTCCTAAGCCATTCTCTATAGAAGGAACACCAATACTAGTTCCTAGGGCCTTACTGATATCAAGAAGAGCTTAGGATTTGGAGAATATGTTGTTGTTTCTTCAAGAATAGGATGTATTTCTTACTTCTCTTCTGACAACCCAAATGCTGCATTCCACAAACACCAAGATCTTGAAAGGTTTAGTCCACAAAAAGAATTAACTACCATGAAAAAATAACACAAGATACCCTTATGCTTGCATAGACTTTTAATACTTATGATACGGACCACAGTGAAAACACCTTTCACATTTTAGGTCTTTCTTTAAAAAAATATAATTAAATATTTAAAACAAAAATAAAGATCCCTGCTGTGGTTACCATTCAGAAGCATTATTACAATCCAAACCAAGAGGTCTCGCTCTCTTTGACGATTTCGATATACATCATCATTTTCAACTATAATTTTTAAAGTCTTAAATGGAAGGCCAGTGAGAACTAAAGTGAATTCAATGTTTAGATGTTGAAGTTATTCAAATTAGGTTTAATTTTTACTGCAAGGTTCAGAGAGCATGTTTTAAGCATCCTTTAGATCTCTTCAAGAAACAAAGTACTGTGATTATATCACCTGTGCCATCTGCAGGGCTACTTTCATGTTGATGACAACATTTATGAAAAAATAGTTAAAATATTTATTATTATTACCCCATTTAGCATCAAGATGATACTTAGAGTTAAGGAATGGTGGCAAGCGGACACAAGGGACATGAGGTCTCCAGCACATTTGCTGACACTGTCGCTGACCCACCTGTAAATATTCTAAAGGGGAATCAGTCCACCACCCCATGGGAGATTATTAGCAGTCTACTACACTCGAAGGTCTAATAAATCACTGTCAGGATATTCCTACAGATATTCATCTTATTTTTGTTAATGTTTGTTCCATATATTACTTAGTAATCCGAATCCATCTTGAATAACTGCTCGAATCAGTCTTTATGCTCTGCTGCTACCAGCAAGTATAATACTGCATTCACCCCAGCACCTTTGAAGGCATTTTAGCCCGACACGTACATTTTCTGTATTGCTGAATGAGGGCAGAACCAAGCTCTGCCTGCCTTAAGAAGGGAAGAGCACAGCCTCCATCTGGTTGAGACGCAAATGTTTTGTTTTATTTTAACCTAAATGTTCTCTTTCAGATCAAGGTCACTAATCAGAAGTTAAAGATCCTGATTTGCCTGACTGGTAGATCCATTAAATCAATTGATAATTTATTAACATTGATTTTTGACCCTGGCATGCTTTACAGGGCACTGAGCATCTCTTACTTCTCCCAGTGCATTTTGTAGAGAAGCCAGGAATAAAGTCGACGCACACGACAGACTTACCTTGCCGAGTGCTTGCAGAGGAGAAATTTAACACAGAAACCAAAGAATAAAGCAGAGTTATCTCAGTGATCTACAGTGTGAGAAGGCAAGAAGCCAGTCCCATCTTTGACATGTTGTTTAGCCAATCCATACGGGATTCTTATTTCCAACTCGTCGTAGGACAGCATAATTAATCTACATGTACTTGGATGGGAGTTACAGGTTTTCACATGCTTCCAGGCTACAGGACAGTTGCCTCCTTCCCTTCAGGAGAGAGCACCGTAAGCCTAACCATGACTTTATAATACTATGTTAACATGATAGCCCCTCTTCACATAAAGTACTAATCCCACAATGTTCCATGGCAAAACCGTCAGGTTATTATTGCTATAATAACAGGCTATAGTAATAAGCTGGTGTCGCCTTAGTCACAATCAGGCACAGTAAATGAAGTTATTGCTCAGCGGTAGCCTTGTCACCGACTTGGGAGCAGGCAGGGCTGAGCTGCCTGCCTCTCGAGGGCCGGAGCCACGATGGCAACCAGCAGGAGATAACCACATCTGATACTCACCAACCCACTCCGGAATATATAAAGCATCTACCACTTCAACAAAAAGCCAGCTCAACTACTAAAGAACAGAGCTATGTTCAATAACTTTATCCTTCCATCTGTAGATGCATTGTTTCAAAAGCTGAGAAGTTGTTCTGCCTTTATATTAGACTAAACTCAATTTTAAGCTTCCACTTCCCTAGCGGGGACGCTCTTCTATGGCTTGCTGTACCAATCTGAAATTATTTCTCTTGGGTGGCATGAGGAAACACTAAAACCTTTCGTCCACTATGCTTCTCAGGAGCTGGAGTTGCAACTATCAAAAGGACCAAACAAAAAAAAGACTGATGTGGGTGTCAGCAGTAGATGACAGATGACCTAGATGAGCTTTCAAATTAAGGGCTGTTCAATATGTTCATCTGGAAATGTACCACCAAATGATTATCAAATCTATTACCAAGAAGATACTCTGAAAAAGCAATATTCAATAGGCTGGTTTACACTGTAAGCCAGAATTGTGTCAAAACACAAAGAAAGATTATATCGGCAACATCAAACAGGTAAAAGCAACAATGAAAAATGCATCTTTTGAATAAAAAAAAAAAAAGGAGAGAAAAAGAAAAGCAATGTACTTCCCCAAGGACAGGGTATGTAAGCACCAGGAATAGCCAATGCCCAAGCACTCTAGACAGTACTAAAGATTGCAGGTTTCTGTTGTTCCTATTTGTTTCCTACTACTGGCTATACTGAAGGCCAGGGGCAAAGGGGATCTCAGATTGGGGCCATAAGGGATGAGGCACTGATAATCAGTGACAAAATACACCCCAGCCAAACATCTCGCAATATGTTGCAATACATAGAAGCATGGGAAAGTCGGTGTTATGGTCTGTAGTTTGCTTACTGGGAACCAAAGTGCAGAAGGATAAGGCACTTTATTCAGTCGCAGAAGTCGTCTGCGTCAGAAGTAAGGAATGCACCCAAATACCCCAAACCTGCGTCCACTGGCCGAACCCTAGCACTGAAAAAACACTCTGTCCCAAAGCGTCGCGTTCTCCAGTTTCTTACATCGAACTGAAAACAACAAGATTTGAAAAGGAAAAATTACATATTTTCATTTAAAACAAACATCTCTCTCCCTGTCTCTCTCTCTTATAGCTTAGGCAACTCAACTGAACTCAGCAATTGAGGGATTAATCAAAGGATTCATCGACCAAAGGATTAATGAACTGAACGGTCCAAATGCTTAATACAATGTAGTTTAAAGAGCATGACTGATGTCCATTTTTCATCTTTATGGAATATCATTAATATCGCTGACATCTTTAATTTGAGGTTACACCATGTTTCTAAAAAAAGTTTATTGTTAGGTGCAATTTCTACTCTGAGTTTGGGTCCCAGTCTAAAAGCCTGAAGAGCAGCGCTTGGCATCAGACATGAAGGTAGCGCGTGTTTACAGAAACTGGTTCAGCCGAACTGAAGGTGAAGACTCAGAACTCAGCAAAAACTGCATCCCTTCATATTCTGTAACTTATTATAATTATACTTTAATGTGAGAATGTGTCACAAAAATGTATTTTTCTTATATCAAAGGCAATTTGACAAAGTATAGGAACCCCATAAACAAATCTGTAAGTGCAGGACACTTCACAGTGGTCCCTACGTACCCGGGCCAGCCAGTGGAGACTCAAAGACAACCTTTATCGTTCTCATTTGCAAAAACATCCTTTCTTATTAAAAAAAAAAAAAAAAATAGAGAAAGGAGAATCCCTGTTAGCATTGTAACAGTTTATGAACACCATGTCACAAATGAAAAAACTCAAACTACATTTTACAGGCTCGAGAGCGGCTGGCTGATGAGCATGAAGCAACCTGCAGTATGGTGGTAGTGTGACCCTCTCATCAGCCCTTCACTGTCAACACTGGCATCTGACAGCAAGAAATACGCGCCAATGTCTCTCTCAAGATGAGTTTTTCACAGGGATTTGAAGGAGATACCGAGAAGATCTGGCTTCTCTGGATAAAGATTTAGAATACTTATAAAAATGTTTTGGTTTTGTTAACCTGAATTTAGACTACTGTGACCAAGGGTTGGACTCGATGATCTTAAAGGTCTTCTCCAACCTAAATGATTCTATGATAAGACTGGCTTTTGGTCCTCTGTATTTGGGAAGCATCGACAAGTCCCATAGCAGCCACACAGCACTGAATATCATGCGAGAGTTCTTGAGATTTTGGCCTTTGCACAGCAAGGGCAAGATTAATTTTTATATTTGCACATACAGCAAGCTGATGACATCTGTATAATAAATTAGTACCTAGCACTGACTTAAGTCTTTCAGTTGCCAAAGCACTTCATTAAAATTAAAGCATACAAGCAGGAACCTGTGGGTCAACCGAATGGCTCAATCTCCAACTTACAATTGGAAAAAGGAAGACAGATATA